>NC_041383.1:289215632-289219149 GCF_002162155.2 Triticum dicoccoides | reverse complement strand
GGCGGGCTTCTGCGGCTGGAGGCGGCGGCGCGCCACGTGGCGGCCCCCGATTGGCGCGGGCGCGGCGGCGAACGCGTCCGGCCCAAATCGGACACGTCCGGCAGGGGGGAGAGGAGCGGGGCTAGGGTTAGGGGTGGATTTGATCCGGAATTTTTTGGGGGAGGCTAAATTTATAGGTAGAAGGAGCTAGGAAGCTCCAAATGAGGTGCGGTTTTCGCCCACACGATCGTGATCCGACGACGGAGAGCATGGAAGTGACTTAGACGGGTTATTGGGCTGTTTTGGAGGGGTGTTGGGCTGCAACTCAAAAGAGGCTTTTGCGGTTATGCGGTTAACCGTTGGAGTATCAAACGACCTCCAAATGGCACGAAACTTGACAGGAGGTCTACCGGTGCTATACCAGGGCCACTTGGCAAGGCTCGGTCCATTCTAAGAACGTTTAACACCTGCACATGAAAAAGAGACAAGAGGGGTGCGCCGGTGCATGTGGGAGTGTCGGATTGCAAAACGGACAATGGGGAAAAAGCTCGGATGCATGAGACGAACACGTATGCAAATATGATGCACATGATGACATGATATGAGATGCATGACATGAACAAAATGCAAAACAAAAGACAAAACCTAACCACGGAGGGAATATCATAACACATAGCCGAAAATGGCAAGAGTTGGAGTTACAAAGATGCAAAGTTACATCCGGGGTGTTACACCCGATGTGCCGATAAATCCCGATAGGAGCTGCACATTTCTCGTTCTCAGGGCACACCGGATAGGTCAGCCTACGAGTAAAACCAGCCCTCGAGTTGCCCCGTGGTGGCCCCGCAGTCTGCCCGGTTCGGATCAACACTCGAAGGAGCACTAGCCCGGGGGGGTTAAATAAAGATGACCCGCGGGCTCCGGAAACCGAAGGGAAAAAAGCTTAGGTAGGCAAATGGTAAAACCAAGGTTGGGCCTTGATGGAGGAGTTTTATTCAAAGCGAACTATCAAGGGGGTCCCATAAATCAGCCAACCGCGTAAGGAACGCAAAATCAAGGAACATAACACCGGTATGACGGAAAATAAGGCGGCAAGAGTGGAACAAAACACCAGGCATAAGGCCGAGCCTTCCACCCTTTACCAAGTATATAGATACATTAATTAAATAAGAGATATTGTGATATCCCAACACAATCCTGTCCGTCATTGAGCAATCTTCGACTTCACCTGCAACTAACAACGCTATAAGAGGGGCTGAGCAAAGCGGTAACATAGCCAAGCAATGGTTTGCTAGGAAGGGTGAAAAGGTTAGAGGCTGAACTGGCAATTTGGGAGGCTTGAAGAGCAAGTGATAGGCAGCGCAGCATAGTAATAGAACGAAGCAACTAGCATAGCAATTATAGTAGTGAGATCCAGGGTGACGGTCAACTTGCCTGAAATCCGGCAAGGAAGAAGAACGAGCCCATGAAGAAGATGAAGCCACGGAGACGAACCAAGTGTAGACGAACGAATCCTCACGATCGCAACGAAATAGGAACTAACAAGAAGGAGCACAACCGGAAAAGAAGCAAACACACGGTAAACACACAACACATAGACATGGCATGATGCATAACCAAGTATGATCCATGACAAAGCTATATGACGCTACTCATGGCAAGATATGATGGAAACAAGAACAACACGTCAAAGCAAGTTTAAATGAGGCCGGAAACAACAAATAACAAGTCCGGTAAGTCCTCATACACAAATTTCGAAATTGGTCCAGATCTGAATAAACATTATGTTCAAGTTGTTAAACAGCAAGTTAAGATGCACTAGGAAGATCTACACGAAATTCTAGTCAAGTTACATATAAAGTTTATTTAGTTCGGAGCTACGGCCTACTCCCTCTGTAAACTAATATAAGAGCGTTTAGATTACTAAAATAGTGATCTAAACGCTCTTATATTAGTTTACGAAGGGAGTAGAAGATATGAGCAAAACAAGTTAAACATGGCATTGATGCAAAATACATTCAAACATGAAGCAAACACTCTCAAAACAAGGATTCAACATTACAAGATGAAACTACATGCAAATCTAAGCAAGTTTCATATAGAGCACACTCAAAACGGAGCAACGGTTCAACACAGACACATTGAACAAGTTTAAAGGACAATCTGTCCAAAACAGGAACTAGGCATCTAGCAAGCATCAAAACAATATACTACAGCACCTCAACATGAAAACAAAAGTCATGGACATGATGTACAGGTGAAGCATAATAAAACATGAACACTGAGCTATCTCTAGAAAACATTATAACATGCTCAAAAGGACATGGCAAGATTGCAAATAATAACAGTTCACAGACTTGGCAGAAAATCACTGAGCATAACAGAAATAACATCAGGTTGCAATATTTAGAGCTACCAAATAACATGCTACAGTAACTGATCATGGCAAAAAAAGACATGGCATGCTAATACGAAAGACAAAGAACAAAACTCCCTTACTGAACTAATTCCAAAGATCAACAAAAAAGGTAGTAGCATCCATGCAAACATGGCAAATGATATGTCAGATTCAGACATGGCAGGAACAACGATAAGTAGGCATGTTTGTGAGCTTGTAAACTCACCACAGAGCAATACATGACATTAAAAGGTGATCAACAGTAAGAAGACACATTTATGAAGCTAATAATGGCCAGAGAAGGTCCATACGGTCCATGGATCACTAGCAAGACACATGGCAAAACTGAACTTAATGTTGACAGGCTGACAGCAACATTACTTAGCAAATTGAGATCAAGATTACAAAGAGCTACTGGAGGCTATAAATGCAAACAAGGGAACGGATGGATAGAGCATGACACGTATAAAAAAAGATCCTAAGTGAACATCTCCAAATTACGCATAGAATGACTTGTAGCAGCAGGTTAACATAGCATCATGATGTAACAGATTCAGCCTAGCAAAACAGTAACAGCAAGTACCCTACTTCACGAGCTCGATGCACTCACCACAAGTCACACAAAAATACATGGATTGCACCACTGTAAAGATGGCATGGTGTATCTCAAAACTCATGTAGACATCAAGCTCATAGGATGCACACACAAAATGCAATGAAAAAGACAAAACAACAATTTATAACAGTCTCAGCAGGTTAACATCATGTAGCACTCTTGCAACGATGATTAGGGCATCAAGATGAACTCAAACAAGCATGGCACAATGGAATGAAATGAATAGCATCTCATGATGAACATTTTGACATATTATATGCACAAATCGGAGCATCGAGCATGAAGTTATGGCGGGTCAAAGTATGCAACATAAGATGAAAAACTTTGGACGGGGAGAAGCAGGACAGAGGGATCCAGGACGGGGAGGCCGCGTTTGGATCGGGGATGGGTGGATCTCATCCACCTGCCCAGATCCGACGACGAGGCAGCCGGCGAGGGTGGAGGAGGCGGCCGGCGACGACGGTCGGCGGCGGGATCTCCGACGGGCGGAGCCGGCGCGGGACCGGCGGCGCGCGGGGTCGGTG
>NC_041383.1:289177235-289215100 GCF_002162155.2 Triticum dicoccoides | reverse complement strand
CGGTGAGGGGCGCACGGGGGTGCGGGGTCGGCGGCGAGCTCCGGCGGATGGCGGCGGCTGACGACGGCGGAGGGCGGCGAAGGCGACGGCCGGCGGCGGCGGGGAAGCACGGGCTCTCGGGCGGCGGCGGACGGATGGGCTTCGGGGGTCTGCCCCGGGCCTGACGGGCTGGCGGTGGTGCACGGTGGCCGGTGCCACGTGGCGCTCTTCGAGTGGCCCGACGGTGGCGGGAGACGCGTCCGGTGGAGACTGGACATGTCCGGTGGCGGAGTGGGGAAGATTGCTAGGGTTTTGATCCGAAAAATGGAGGAGGACGTTTTTATAGGTAGAGGGAGCTAGGGGAGTCCAAATGGGGAGCGGTTTTCGCCCACACGATCGTGATACAACAACCGAGGGCATGGAGGGGGTTTGGATGGGCTCATGGGCTGTGGTGAAGAGGGGCTGGGCTGCAAAGAGAGAGGGGTTTTGGGCTACGCGGTTAGCCGTTGGGGCGTCAAACGACCTCCAAATGGAACGAAATTTGACGGGCGGTCTATCCGTGCTATACCAAGGCCACTCGGCAAATCCCAACCCATTCCGAGAATGTTTTTCTCCTGCTCACGAAACAAGGTTTGAGAGGTGCGACGAGCGTGCGAGTGTGGTCTGGACTCAGAACAGACAACGGAGAGAACCGGGGGAACCCGAACGGATGCAAGTTTGGAAAATATGCAGATGAAATGCAGATGATGACATGGCAAAATGCAACACGCAAGAAAATGACATGGCAACAACAACGAATAACTGGGAGACACCTGGCCCATCGGATTCGGGGCGTTACACGCCCGCACCACCAAGGTGCACATAGGCAGACCAGCCCGACCGCCCCCTCGAGGAAGGAATAGACCGGCTGAAGTAGCCGAACACCCACCCTCCCCCCTTGCCGTAAAGGCAAGGAGGTGACACAGATGTAATACCATTATGATGTCCGCCATGACCTTACCATTAGAGCAAGATAGACACGATCCATTTACGGATCTTGGGACTACACCCCAGTTGGACGGACGAATACCAATCATGGCGCGAACAAAACGATAAAATCCGGGAGCACCACTAGGCGGATATAGCCGCCGATCTAAGGCGCGACGTAGCCATGCCACCGGCGAGGTAATGGGGATCCAGTTCCCCGAAGGGTTTAAACCTGTAAATATCGAACAATACGACGGGACAACAGACCTGGCCGTGTGGATCAAAGACTTACTTCTCCACATCCATATGGCCGGAGGAGACAACCTCCACGCCATAAAAGATTTACCACTAAAGCTCAAAGGACCAGCCAAGCACTGGCTGAACAACCTCCCCGAAAACACTTTAGGGAGATGGGAAGAGCTCGAGGATGGTTTCCGAGCTAACTTTCAAGACACTTACGTCCGGCCTCCGGATGCCGACGACTTGAGCTACATAGTCCAACAGTTCGGCCCAGCAATTTCAGAATCGTTTTTTGACCGAAAAGAACCAAATCGTCGATTGTTAGTACACATAAGCAATAGAAGCATTCAAGCATAACTTTTGGGACTAATGGCTCACATGCTAGTTTAGCCAAGACTAGCCGAGGATAATGACGGTGCTCACCTCTCTTATGACCCGTTTTTGTGCGGGAGAAGACAGTTGGCTGGCTCATAGAAGCACCAACCCTGAAGACCCCAGGACCTCAGAGGTCCGGGATGGAAACGTGAAACCACGGCGCAACAGAAACAAGCACCGCCACAACGGTAGTGAAGCCGAAGATATGATGGTAGGTGCTGGATTCCGCAATCCCAAATTGGGATCTCGGAAGAAACCCTCTAAATGGAACCAGGATGGACCCACCAAGTTGGACACAATCCTGGATAGACCCTAGATCCATGGCATGTCTGACAAGCCCGCCAATTATACCAATCGTAATTGTTGGGTAATTAAAGAGGCCAGCAAGCTCACACCCGATGACGTAGACAAAAGCCCCCGTAGCGAGGAAGTTGAAGAACCTCGCAATCCAAACAATGGAGGCCAGAATTTTTTTCCCTCCCAAGGTAAAAATGGTAAATAGGATCTACGCCACCCATATACCCAAGAAGGAGCGGAAATGTGTACTTCGAGATGTCTATGCCGTAGAGCCTGTAGCCCTGAAATTTAACCCATGGTTGGCATGCCCGATCACCTTCGACCGTTGGGACCATCCAACCAGTATCCGACACAGAGGATCGGCGGCCCTGGTCCTCGACCCCATTATCGACGGGTACCACCTCACGAGAGTCCTTATGGACGAAGGCAGCAGCCTAATTCTGATCTATGCAGATACGGTTAGGAAAATGGGTATTGACCTGTCAAGGATCAAACCTAGTAACACCACCTTCAAAGGAGTAATCCCTGGTGTGGAAGCCCGCTGCTCGGGCACCATGACTTTGGAAGTGATATTCGGTTCACCGGACAACTTCCGTAGTGAGGACTTGATCTTCGACATCATCCCTTTCCGCAGTGATTATCACCCACTCTTGGGTCGGACAGTGTTCGCTCGTTTTAATGTTGTCCCCCATTATGCATATTAAATCTAAAGATGCAGGACCTCAGGGCATCATCACAATCAATGGCAACACAGAATGCTCACTCTGGACTGAGGAACATACAATGACCCTAGCAGCCGAAGTCCAAACCAATATCGAGGGGCCCCACTTTCAGCCCGCTGTCAAGGCACGGGAAATAAGGAAAGCTGCCCGAGCTCTATCTCCATTTAAGGAACATCCCTATGTCTTGTGTAAATAGGGATACGCCCCCCACAACATACCCACACAATTTGCACATTATGTGCCTCATCAAAACTACTTTGCACTTAAAATACCATGGGCCGCTAGGGGACCAAATCAACATGAAGTATTTTGGCTCAACAGAACTACGGTCATTCGCATCTTAGGACACCGCACAGGTACCATTACGGACCGACCGGGCATCAAGCCAGAACATCTCGGCGACCTCTCACGGCTCCTACTCAAGGGCCTGTCAGCCGACTCTCAACCCCTCTAAGGAATTCCTTCCACCACAGAAGAAAAGGCGCAGACATGCAGCAGGGCACAATAGGGATATCAACCCATGCTTCAAGGCCTTGTGTAAACCTTTCTTCTATAAAATTTTCCTTTTTTGATAAAGTTCCTATAGCTAATGTTTTGGCGGTTCGAATTGTACGGATAGATGTCATGAACCTTATGGTCCTCCTGTAGTCATTTATATTGCACCTTTCTTTCTCTCTTAGATGCCACTATAAATTAGTTCGACACAGTTTTTTCCTTAAGGCAACAATCGGGTAATAGACCAGGGGAAGACCATAACACTCGCCCTATGCCTCAAGTCTGGTACTATTCTTTCTTTATGTGTTCGGCGTCTCGGATATTGCATTATATGCACCAGTTCCGAATTATGTCTTCGGTCAATAGTTGGGTTGCTTGGCTCCTGTGCTTACCCTTTTATGTACGACATGTTCAGCTAAGACGGTAAAGGGAGAACCACTACGACTGTACTTCTGGCTAGCCTGGCTAAGTACCTTAGTGGAGAAAGCCGACAACTAACTATCATAATAAGCGAGAACTGGTCGGCGATCCGATGACCAGTGTTAAACTAAGAATCGTTGGTGATTATGCCGTGTTAAACGAAGGGTTTGTGTCTTCGGCCAAGCCAAGTGATACAAGTATATACCTCGGATCTCCCAAATACCACACTAGGAGCTAGTCACCAACCGCCGCAGTCAGGCTCCGATGGCTAAGTGAAAGTAATAAAGCCACATAGTCTGATTGTCGTGTTTCCCTCCGCCACTACCTCCTTCGAGCATCAAGATGTCGGCTAAGGGCACAGTGCGGAGGACAAAACACCCCTTGTAGCATCTACGTGGGGGCTGAAGCTGATAACCAGCAACTTTCAAGATAAATGTGTCCGCACATGAGTCAAAATGAAGCTAAGAAACAGGCAGGTATGATAAAACCATACATATCAACCACATTGCAAAACACAAGGTTTCAACCACCATTCAAAATACAAAGACATGTCCGATCACTCAGTACATCCTTCGAGCATTGAGCCTCTACTGCGCAAGCACCATCCATTACAACGGAGAAATACTGCTCTGGGTGCATGTGCTCTTTTCCAATAGGTGGACGTCCGGGGACCATCTCGACTTGTTTAATCTTCGGCCAGTGCACCATAGTCTTCAAGAATGCCATCTGAGCCCCCTCAATGCATACAGAGTGCTTCATGACACTAACATGGAGGGAAGCATCGCGTAGCTTCTGTACCAGGCCAAAATATCCACTCACTAGGGGCTCGGAGGGCCACCGCTGGACATAGAGGTCCTTCACGACCGACTCCGCCATTTGGTGCAGCTCCATCAGCTGCTTCATCTAATTACTAGGGGGGATGTTCGGGTGCTTGAAACTGCACCCAGAATAGCCGTTGCTTGGCTTCACCCTCCCGAGCCGCATAGTGCTTTGCCACATCCATCGCACTTCTCGGAAGCTCTGCAAACTCCCCTGCAAAATGCCAGACTCGTGTGAGCAACATAAATCTGTGGCCGCTAAACACACTCTGCAGTAAATAGTGCTTACCATCTGCAATTTGTTTCACTTGTTGGAGCTCCTCCTGGGTGCCCCGCGTCTCCGTCCTCTCTACACGGATATCTTGTTGCAACTTCGACAGTTCGATGGCATGATCCTTATTCTTCTTTTCAAGGTCCTCACATTTAGTGACGGCGTGCTTGAGCTCCTGTTGCAGCTCAGCCACTCTGACCTCATGCTTTTCACGGACGGTTTTTGCTGACTTGAGTTCCACGGACACTCGCTCGGCCGCCGCTTTCTGCTCGGCCGGCGCCGCCTTGGCCTTCTTCAGTTCGGCACTAAGGCCCTCAACCTCCACGGTGGTAGCTGCAAACATAATTCAACACCTTTTCCTTAGAGCTAATTCCAAATACGATGATAAAAATGTAGAACCTCGACTGAGCTAACCTTGAATCTCATTGATAACCCGCAAGTATACGGGATAGTTGTAGCCTCTTTCGATAAGTAAGAGTGTCGAACCCAACGAAGAGCTAAAGGTAGAACAAATATTCTCTCAAGTCCTATCTGCCACTGATATGACTCTACGCATGCTTTGTGTTTGCTTTACCTAGAACAAGTATGAAACTAGAAGTACTTTGTAGGTGTGATAGGATAGGTTTCCAAGATAATAAAGAACACGTAAATAAAAAGTAGGGCTGTTTAGATAAAGATGAAATAAATTAAATATAGCGAGTGTGGAAAAGTGGTGGTAGGAGTTGTGAAATTGTCCCTAAGCAATTGACTGCGTTACTAGACCGATAATCACTATTGCAATTCTATTTGAGGCAGAGGCATAAGCTAACATACTTTCTCTTCTTGGATCATATGCACTTATGATTGGAACTCTAGTAAGCATCCGCAACTACTAAAGATCATTAAGGTAAAACCCAACCATATCATTAAAGTATCAAGTCCCTTTATCCCATACGCAAACAACATACTTACTTGGGTCTGTGCTTCTGTCACTCACGCCACCCACCATAAGCAAATCATAAACATATTGCAAACCCTACAGCGGGGATCCCTCATGCTTGAGCGACACGGGTAGAACCATAGGACAACACCAATAATAAAACATGCAACTTAAACCAATCATAGCAATTCATCAATCACCGATAGGACAATGAAAATCTACTCAGACATCATAGGATGGCAACACATCATTGGATAATAATATGAAGCATAAAGAACCATGTTCAAGTAGAGGGTACAGCGGGTTGCGATAGAGTGGACCGCTGGATATAGATGGGGGAATGTGATGGATATGTTGGTGAAGATGATGGAGGTGTTGGTGATGATCGCGGTGATGATGATGGCCCCCAGCAGCGCTCCGGCGCCACCGGAAGCAAGGGGGAAAGAGCCCCCCCCCTTCTTCTTCTTCTTCCTTGACCTCCTCCCTAGATGGGAGAAGGGTTTCCCCTCCGGTCCTTGGCTCCCATGGCGTCGGAGGGGCAAGAGCCCCTCCGAGATTGGATCTGTCTCTCTGTCTCTCTCTGTTTTTGCGTTCCCAGATTCTGCCCCTTCACCGTTTCTTTTATATCCGGAGATCCGTAACTCCGATTGGGGTGAATTTTTTGCCCAGATTTTTCTCATAAAATTAGCTTTCTTGCGGCAAAAGAAGAGCGTCAACCACCTTACGGGTGGCCCACGAGGGTGCCAGGCGTGCCCAGGGTGAGGGCGCGCCCCCCTGTCTCGTGGCCACCTCGGGCACCGTTTCGCGTTGATTCTTCCTCCGGAAAATCCCAAATATTCGAAAATAATTCTCCGTCCGTTTTTATCCCGTTTGGATTCCATTTGATATTGGGTTTCTGCGAAAGATAAAACATGCAACAAACAGGAACTGGCACTGGGCACTGGATCAATATGTTAGTCCCAAAAATAGTATAAAAAGTTGCGAAAAGTATATGAAAGTTGAATAATATTGGCATGGAACAATCAAAAATTATAGATACGACAGAGACGTATCAGTATCCCCAAGATTAAGTCCTGCTCGTCCTCGAGTAGGTAAATGATAAAAAAGATAATTTTTGATGTGGAATGCTACCTAGCATAATCTTGATCATATATCTAATCATGGCATGATTATTAAGACATGAGTGATTCAAGGCAATAGTCTATCGTTTGACATAAAAACAATAATACTTCAAGCGTACTAATAAAGCAATCATGTCTTTTCAAAAAAACATGGCCAAAGCAAGCCTATCCCTACAAAATCATATAGTTTGGCCATGCTTCATTTTTTGTCACACAAAATGCTCCCATCATGCACAACCCCGATGACAAGCCGAGCAATTGGTTCATACTTTTTAACGCGCTTCAACTTTTTCAAACCTCACGCAATACATGAGCGCAAGCCATGGATATAGCACTATAGGTGGAATAGAATATGATGGTGGAGGTTTATATGGAGAAGACAAAAAATGGAGAAAGTCTCACATCGATGTGGCTAATCAACGGGCTATGGAGATGCCCATCAATTGATGTCAATGCGAGGAGTAGGGATTGCCATGCAACGGATGCACTAAGAGCTATAAGTGTATGAAAGCTCAAACTAAAAACTAAGTGGGTGTGCATCCAACTTGCTTGCTCATGAAGACCTAGGGCATTTGAGGAAGCCCGTCGTTGGAATATACAAGCCAAGTTCTATAATGAAAAATTCCCACTAGTATATGAAAGTGACAACATAGGTGCCTCTCTATATGAAGAACATGGTGCTACTCTGAAGCACAAGTGTGGTAAAAGGATAGTAACATTGCCCCTTTTCTTTTTTCTTTTTTTCTTTCTTTTTCTTTTTTTGGGTGGTGTTCTTTGCCCCTCCCCTTTTATTTAGGCTTATTTGGCCTTTCTTTTTTTCTTTTTTCTTTTTTTCATGGGGCAATGCTCTATAATGATGATCATCACACTTTTATTTACTTACAACTCAATATTACAACTCGATACTAGAACAAAGATATGATTCTATATGAATGCTTCCGGCGGTGTACCGGGATGTGCAATGACCTAGCGTAGCAATGACATCAAAAAAGGACAAGCCATGAAAACATCATGCTAGCTATCTTACGATCATGCAAAGCAATATGACAATGAATGCTCAGGTCATGTATATGATGATGATGGAAGTTGCATGGCAATATATCTCAGAATGGTTATGGAAATGCCATAATAGGTAGGTATGGTGGCTGTTTTGAGGAAGATATAAGGAGGCTTATGTGTGATAGAGCGTATCGTATCACGGGGTTTGGATGCACCGGTGAAGTTTGCACCAACTCTCGAGGTGAGAAAGGGCAATGCACGGTACCGGAGAGGCAAGCAATGATGGAAAGGTAAAAGTGCGTATAATCCATGGACTCACATTAGTCATAAAGAACTCATATACTTATTGTAAAAGTTTATTATCCCTCGAAACAAAGTACTACTACGCATGCCCGTAGGGGGATAGATTGGTAGGAAAAGACCATCGCTCGTCCCCGATCGCCACTCATAAGGAAGACAATCAAAGAAACACCCCATGCTTCAAATTTGTCACACAACGGTTACCATACATGCATGCTACGGGACTTGCAAACCTCAACACAAGTGTCTCTACAATCCACAACCACCCACTAGCATGACTCTAATATCACCATCTTTATATCGCAAAACTATTGCAAGGAATCAAACATATCATATTCAGCGATCTACAAGTTTATGTAGGATTTTATGACTAACCATGTGAATGAACAATTCATGTCATCTCTCTAAATTTATATAAGTGAAGCAAGAGAGTTTAATTCTTTCTACAAAAGATATGCCCACGCTCTAATAATTATAAGTGAAGCAAAAGAGCATTCTACAAATGGCGGTTTTCTATGTGAAGAGAAACAGGCAATCCAAACTTCAAAAGATATAAGTGAAGCATATCAAGCATTCTATAAAGCCATACTCAAAACATATAAGTGAAGTGAAATGAGCATTCTATAAATAA
Organism: Triticum dicoccoides; assembly: GCF_002162155.2. Classification (NCBI taxonomy): domain Eukaryota; kingdom Viridiplantae; phylum Streptophyta; class Magnoliopsida; order Poales; family Poaceae; genus Triticum; species Triticum dicoccoides. The sequence continues at coordinate 289,206,547 of NC_041383.1, read as the reverse complement.
ACCAAGTACTATCTCATACCAGCATGGTGCATAAAAAAAGTGAAAACTAAATGCAAAAGACGCTCCAAGACTTGCACATATCGCATGAACGAAACGAATACGAAAACATACTGATACTTGTTGAACAAAGAGGGGAAGCCTTCCGGGGCATCCCCAAGCTTAGACGCTTGAGTCTCCTTGAATATTTACTTGGGGTGCCTTGGGCATCCCCAAGCTTGAGCTTTTGCCTCTCTTCCTTTTCCTCATATCGAGACCTCCTCGATCAAACACTTCATCCACACAAAACTTCAACAAAAAACTTGGTAAGATCCGTTAGTATAATAAAGCAAATCACTACTCTAAGTACTATAGAAAACCAATTCATATTTTGTTTTCGCATTGTGTCTACTTTAATATAGCTTTTCCATGGCTTAATTCACTGATATAAATTGATAGATTCATCAAAACAAGCAAACTATGCATCAAAAACAGAATCTGTCAAAAACAGAACAGTCTGTAGCAATCTGAACATTCACCATACTTATGGTACCCCAAAAATTCTACCAAAATCAGAACAAATAAACAATTTGTACATCAAGATAGTGCAAAAGGAATCACAACCATTTGACTTTCCAGCAAAAATGTAAAATTGCGCACTACAGCCAAAGTTTCTGTCCTACACCATACAAACCAACAAGCATTGTAAACATCCTAAAGGCAAACCTTGGCACATTATTTTTATAATACAAGGAAATTGTACGAGGGTATAATTATTTTTGATGAAAAGTTTATGTAATTAAGATTCACAAAGTTTCCATGAGCATGAACAAAGTTCAAGGCTAGCTCCCACTTCAACAATGCTTGTCTCTCTCACTTTCACTTTCCTTTTTTGAAAAGTTTTGGGTTCCCCTCTTTATTTTTTTGTTTTTAAACAATATAAAAGCACTCAACAGAAACAAATGACTCTCCAAAACTTCAGGGTTGTCTCCCTGGCAGCGCTTTCTTTAAAGCCATTAAGCTAGGCATATAGTGCTCAAGTAATGGATCCACCCGGATCCCAAGGTATATCAAAGCCAATTTTAATTAACAATGATTTGTAATTTAGTAGTGAGCACAAATTAACATAGATCATGCAACAACGAAGTCTAACTCTCTTCCTATGCATCGGAATGTCATAAAAGAACAATTCATGCACACATAGTAAAGGCCAATGCATAGTATAAGCAGTTTCTTGCAATTTTATCATATTGGAAACATAGAGAGGTGGAGATATAGTTCCTCTCTCAAAATAATTGCAAGTAGGAGCAGCAAGAACATGCATATCACATTCATCAAAATTATCATGTGCAATGGTAAAAGGCAACCCATCAATATAATCCTTAATAAGCACAAACTTCTCCGATATAGTGTAGTTGGGGGAATTCTAAAAGATAATAGGACTATCATGCGTGGGTGCAATAGCAACAATTTCATGTTTAACATAAGGCACTATAGCAAGTTCATCTCCATAAGCATAATTCATATTGGCATCTTGGCCACAAGCATAGCAAGCATCATCAAAAAGGGATATTTCAAGAGAATCAATGGGATCATAACAATCATCATAGCAATCATCCTTCGGTAAGAACTAAGGGGAATTAAACAATGTATGAGTTGAAGAGTTACTCTCATTAGAAGGTGGGAACGGGTGATCAATCCGCTCTTCCTCCTTTTGTTCTTTGCTCTCCTCCTATCGGTGTACTAGAGTAGGGGTACCCTAGTATCCCGAACTTGTGCACGGGCAGTTGCAGCACCCCGCGGCAAGGCTTGCCGGGCGACCGCCAAGGTCCTCCGTGGTTCCCTTGGAGCCACTCAAGAACAAAGTATTCAAGCCAAGGAGACAAGGCCCCGGCAAGAGGAGCTTGCCGGGAAGGCCAACCAAGGCATCCCAAGGAACTTGCCGCGACGCGCCATGCATCCCGGCAAGACAACAAGGCCCCGCCAAGAGGAGCTTGCCAGGAAGACCAACCAAGGCATCTCGAGGCCTGGTGAGAGACAAGCTTCCGGGCGCGACAAGACGACGACCGCGGCAAGGCGCTTGCCGCGGCAAGTAACCACTCTGTACCCACGCTCCAGCACATCCGCTAACGTGTCGCTCTGGGGGCCTTTCCAGGCATGCGTGGTGTGAGGCTGTGCAGCCAGCGGTGCGCAGTGGCATGCGACGCTGACAAGATTGCCATAGTGGCGAACGGTGGCGTCCCCGACGGTCCCTTTCTGTACTGTTTGGGCGACACAGACGGGCATTTAATGCCTTTGTCCCCTGCCGTCAGGGTTAGGTAGGATACACTGTGCAAGTAGGTGTACCAACCGCAACACTTTTTACGCTTTTACCCTTCTCTGCGTTGCCACCTGTCGGTGACCCCTTGAACATATAAAAGGAGGCCCATGCGCAACGTAGAGGGGGTTCGACTCATTCGGAAGCCAGAAAAACACTTAGCTCTCTCGAGCAAGAACACAATATAATCAGACAAGCAGTAGTAGGAGTATTATCTCTCCGGAGAGCTCCGAAGCTGGGTAAACTGCTCGTGTGCTCCGCCTCGATCCGCTCTTCGTGCGACCTCCGCCCCCCGCCGAACCGAAAGGGGCCCGGTCCGCCGGCCCCATAGGTGTTCGTGGATCAGCTTCCCCGACATCTTTGGCGCGCCAGGTAGCGGGCGTCGAGATTGTGTGAACCTGATCAGGCGTCCACACGAGCTAGATCTTCATTCTCTTCATCGACATGCCACCGAAGAAGAAGACTTCGGCGGCAGCAGCTCCGTCCACGTCACCTCCACCACCACTGGAGCAAACAGGTGGTGGGGAGGACGCTGGCGGAAGAACGGATGTCGACGAGGGAGCTCATGATGCCGCCAGGTCCAAGGACAAGGCTGCACAAACCTCGGCAACCGTACATGTACCGCGCCCGTCTCAGGAGGCGCAGGACCGACAGCGTCATGGTACTCGCAGTACCATATGTTTGTTGGGCCAAGATCGAGCTGGTGGATCTCGGGGTGCTCAAGACCAGCATGCATGCCAACATGCTGGCACGAGCAAGGCATGGTCGCCTGGACGGGATACTGCTCCTTCTAACATAGTTAGGAGTCCGAGCATATCCCGCTCCTCGCACCGTTCGCCATTGCCGCCCACCACTCCAGCAGAAGCTTTGGCGCGAGCTCAACTGCTCCTGGATTACCCTCCAGCGGAAGACAAGATCGACCAATGGAGGGCCACCATTCAGAGTCTCATCGGCTTTGCCAACGGCGACACTCCGCGGCAGCCAAGTGCATCGCGGCCGCGGCAAGACTGCCAGGCACGAGCCGGTGGCGACGAAACCGGTGGGGGTGCAATCACCATGCACTCTCCATCCCGAAGGCCAAGATCGCCGACTCGTCGGATCCACCTCGACAGCGACTCCACCGCATCGTCAGATCCACGAGCTCGTCGCAATCAGCGCCAAGTTCTTCACGAACGACAGCAAGAAGACGCTCCTACTCGCATCGAGCGCCAGAGAGAAGCGCGACGTCAATCCGACAAGCGCGTTGGGCCCTCTGTTGACATGCATGCGCCAGGGGAACCAGGCGACTTGCCGTACGCGGTAGGTTGCCCTGCGTTCACTCGTGAGCTGTGGCAAGTCCAGTGGCCCAGTACCAAGAATTTCAAGCCAGATGTACCAGAGAAGTACGACGGCAAGACGCATCCGTCAGAGTTCCTCAGCATCTACACCATCGCGGTGCATGCTGCCGGAGGACGGGACGACAAGATCCTTGCCAACTACTTCCCACTGGTGTTCAAACCCAATGTCAGATCCTGGCTCATGCACTTGCCGGACAACTCCATATCCTCCTGGGCTGATTTGTGCCATCAGTTTGTCAGCGCCTTTACAGGCGGCCACAAGCCTCATGGCCAAGAGAGCGACCTTCATCTGCTCGCCCAGAAGGAAGGAGAGCCCCTGCGCAAGTACATTCAGAGGTTCAGCCACGTACAGCACAACATCCCAGATGTCCACCCTGCCGCGGTAATCAGCGCGTTCCATCAGAACATGCAGAATCGCAGGATGCGGGAGGAGATGGCGATGTGCAAGATCAGAGATGTCAGTGAGCTATATGCCCTGGCCGACAAGTGCGCACATGCTGAGGAAGGGAGGAAACTCCCCGGAGAGAACACAGGAGCAGGAGGATCTGATAGTGAGGACACTGCCCCGGCAAGAAAGAACCGGCGGCGGGACAACAGGAAGAAGAAAGGCAAAGATGTGCTAGTTGTTGAGCAGTCCGGCAAGAAAGCCGAAGCTGGTAGCTCCGGAAAAGAGGTTGCCGCAGTTGTGGCGGTCGCCGACAAGCAGGACAGCACCAACAAGCAATACTGCAAGATCCACCGCACCAAGGGCCATGACCTCCAGAGCTGCAAGAAGGTCAAGCAGCTTGTCAAGAAGCAAAAGGCTGAATACGAGCGACGCAACAAGGAGAAAGCTCAGAAAGGTGCTGGAGGAGCTAGCAAGAAACGTCCCGGCCGAGGAGGACGCCGCGGCAAGGCCAAGCAGCGGCAAGGAGACAGACCTCCCCGCGGCCGCGACAAGGATGAAGATGACGACGAAGATGAAGATATGGATGAAGATGAGGCCGATGAGCAGGAGTTCCAGAAAGCCACAGAGGTCCTGTGCGTTGACGGCGGTGCTTCTCTGCATACTTCACATCGCCAGCTCAAGCAGTGGGTGCGGGAAGTAAATGCGGCAGAACCACCCGTCGAGTCACGCAAGCCTCTGAAATGGTCCAGCACGCCTATCATCTTTGATATTGAGGATCACCCTGATCGCATAACTGCGGTCGGGTCCTTGCCGATGTTGGTTTCACCAACTATCCGCAACCTCAAGGTCACCAAGATGCTAGTTGACGGCGGGGCTGGCTTGAACTTGATCTCCTCCGCGGTACTCCAGAAACTCCAGATCCCTGATAGCGAGCTCGAAGAGACCGGCACGTTCCAAAGAACCAATCCGGGAAGGAGCAAGCCGAAGGGAAAGATCACGTTACCGGTAACATTTGGCAGCGAGTTGAACTTCAGGACTGAGAGGGTCACTTTTGACGTTGCTGAATTTCCATTGCCTTACAATGGGATACTTGGCCCTCCAGCAGTCGCCAAATTCATGGCAGCCTCTCACTATGCCTACAACATGCTGAAGATGCCAGGCCCGATAAGTGTCATCTCTGTCCCTGGCGACAAGAAAGATGCTCTTATCTGCGCCGACAAGATCTACCGGGAAGCAGCAGCCGCAACAAATCGCAAATCACTTGCCACAGAAGCTCCCGGGGGGAAGAAGAAGACCAAGTCCGGCAAGAGCTCTGATGCCCACTCCGGCAAGCGCACCTCTTCGGAGTGCTGCGCTACCGTCGAGGACGCACCATCGAGCTCCACCGGCAAGTGTAAGAAGACAATGGCAGCTCCACCAGAGACCAAGAAGGTGTCCGCCAAGGAGGACGGCACTGGTGGTACCTTCACCATCAGTGCCACTCTCGACCCTAAATAGGAAAGCGCACTCGTTGCTTTCCTGCGGGCGAACGTTGACGTGTTTGCGTGGTAACCGTCTGACATCCCCGGTGTTCCCAGGAAAGTAATTGAGCACCACCTTGCCGTCTGTCCTCATGCGCGGCCCGTCAAGCAGAAAGTCAGGAAACAGGCAGTGGAGCGCCAAGAATTCATCGCAGAAGAAATCAAGAAGTTGGAAGCAGCAGGCCTTGTCAGAGGGGTGCTCCATCCTACGTGGTTGGCCAATCCTGTAGTCGTGCGCAAGGCAAACGGGAAATGGAGGCTTTGTATCGACTTTACCGATGTTAATAAAGCTTGTCCCAAAGACCCATTTCCTTTGCCGCGCATCGACCAGATTGTTGACTCCACGGCCAGATGTGATTTGCTTTCATTTCTTGATGCATACTCAGGATACCATCAGATCTTCATGGCAGAAGAGGATGAGGAGAAGACCGCATTCATCACCCCGTGTGGCACGTACTGTTTCGTATGGATGCCTTTCGGTTTAAAGAATGCTGGTTCAACATTTGCAAGGGTAGTCCACCACGCTTTTGAGCCGCAGATGCACAGAAATGTGGAAGCCTACATGGATGACATAGTGGTCAAGAGCAAAGACAGGGCGGCCCTGATTCAAGATTTGGATGAAACATTTGCAAATCTACGCAAGATCAACCACAAGCTTAACCCCGAGAAGTGCGTGTTTGGAGTACCCTCCGGCAAGCTTCTCGGGTTCTTTGTGTCTCAGCGGGGAATTGAAGCCAATCCCGACAAGATCAAGGCCATTGAGCAGATCGAAGCACCAAAGCGCGTCAAGGATGTACGAAGGTTTGCCGGTTGCGTGGCTGCTCTCAGCAGGTTTATGTCTAGGTCTGCTAAGCGCGCCCTGCCGTTTTTCAAAATATTGAAAAAGGCAGGTCCAATGAAATGGACTCCGGAGGCGGAGGCTGCGCTGCAGGACTTGAAGAGGTACCTGTCCTCCACTCCAACACTTGTCGCACCTAAGCCACAAGAGAAGTTGCTGCTGTATATAGCGGCAACCAATCAAGTGGTTAGTGCTGCGTTAGTGGCGGAGAGGGAGGCAGATGATGAGCCAGCAACCACGGCAGATGCATTCAGCGACAAGCAGGGGGCTTCGCCGACAAGCTCTGGTCCCGTCAAGGATGGATCTGCGCAGGAGCATGATAAGATGCAGAAGAGAATGGTGCAGCGCCCAGTTTACTTTGTCAGCTCCCTTCTGCAGGGGGCTAGGTCAAGGTACTCTGGTGTGCAGAAATTGCTTTTCGGCCTTCTCATGGCCTCGAGAAAGCTGCGCCATTACTTCCAAGCACATGAGATCACAGTCGTCACTCGTTTTCCGCTAAAGAGGATACTGCAAAATCCAGAAGCAACAGGCAGGATTGTCGAGTGGGCATTAGAACTGTCAAGCTTTGGCCTCAAGTTTGAGAGCACTTCAACTATCCAAAGCAGAGCATTGGCAGAGTTCATAGCAGAGTGGACGCCAACACAAGATGAAGAAATTCCAGAGACGAGCATCCCCGTCAAGGAAGCGAGCAAAGAGTGGCTGATGTACTTTGATGGTGCCTTCTCGCTGCAAGGCGCCGGTGCGGGCGTGCTGCTTGTCGCACCCACCGGAGAGCACCTCAAGTACGTAGTCCAGATGCACTTTCCCAAGGAGCAAGCAACCAACAATACTGCAGAGTATGAAGGATTGCTTGCCGGTCTCAGGATCGCAGCAGACCTTGGGATCAAGAAGCTCATTGTCAGGGGTGACTCACAGCTTGTCGTCCGCCAAGTGAACAAGAACTATCAGAGTCCGTTGATGGAAGCATATGTTGATGAAGTGAGGAAGCTAGAAGAGCACTTTGATGGCCTGCAAATGGAACATGTTCCAAGAGCTCAGAATGACATAGCTGATGGCCTGTCGAAGTGCGCCGCACTAAAGTTGCCCGTGGAACCGGGGATCTTTGTGCTCAAGCTGACTCAACCATCTGTAATGCCATCAACTAGACAGAGCAAGAAGGGGAAGTTGATTTCAAGTGACTATTCTCCGGCAGAGCTCCCTGAAGCCGCCGCCAAGAAAGTCCCCAAGATCAACACCAAGGGTGCTGAGGAGCGGTCTGCTCCGGCAAGCCTTATGGTTTGTTCCGTCGTAGCAGACGCTCCCGACAAGCTTTGCTCCGGCAAGCTTGCCGGGGAACATCAAGCTCCGGCTGAGCTGCAGGTTCTCGCCGTAGAAGCGGATGTTCCCGCAGCAGCAGATGTGCCTTTAGTCCTTGTTGTCGAGCCACAAGCTCCAGCATGGGCACAGCACATTGTCCATTTCCTCCAGACAGGAGAACTTCCCAAAGAGCAAGAAGAAGCGGAAAAAGTAGCCCGGCAGTCAAGTATGTACCAGTTTGTCGACAGCACACTGTACAGAAGAAGACTCAACGGTGTGAAATTGAAGTGTATTTGCCAGGAAGACGGACAAAAGCTATTGGCAGAGATACATGGAGGCATATGTGGTCACCACATTGGCGCAAGAGCACTTGCAGGCAAAGCTTTCCGGCAAGGTTTCTTTTGGCCGACAGCCCTCCAGGATGCAACTGCACAAGTAACCAAGTGTGAAGCGTGCCAGTTCCACTCCAAACAGATACACCAGCCAGCTCAAGATCTCCAGACGATCCCTTTATCCTAGCCATTTTTGGTCTGGGGGCTCGACATCCTCGGCCCCTTTCCCTGAGCTGTCGGGGGCTTTGAGTACTTGTACATTGCGATCGACAAGTTCACAAAGTGGCCAGAAGTGGAACCAGTGAGGAAGGTGACAGCACAGTCAGCAGTCAAGTTCTTCAGGTCGATTGTTTGCCGTTTCGGGATCCCTAACAGGATCATCACCGATAACGGCACGCAATTCACGAGCCGCACCTTCATGCAGTACGTCCAAGATCCTAGCGCCAAGGTCTGCTTCGCTTCTGTTGCTCATCCGAGAAGCAACAGTCAAGCAGAGAGGGCAAATGCTGAAGTGCTGCGTGGGCTCAAGACCAAGACTTTCGACAGGCTGCGCAAGTGCGGAAGAAACTGGATTGAGGAGCTGCCGGTGGTTCTTTGGTCGGTAAGGACGACGCCAAATCGAGCCACTGGCCAGACACCTTTCACTCTAGTCTATGGAGCAGAGGCAGTTCTCCACGGAACTCGTATATGGGTCGCCTCGAGTGCTTGCTTATGATGAGCTCGAGCAAGAGCAGCTGCGGCAAGATGACGCGCTGCTCCTTGAGCAGGACCGTCTTCAGGCTGCTGTACGAGCTGCTCGATACCAGCAAGCTTTGCGCCGCTACCATAGCCGCAAAGTTAAAGCCAGAAGCTTCGAGGAAGGCGACCTTGTTCTTCGGCGCGTTCAGTCCGCCAAGAATTCCAACAAGTTGACGCCAAAGTGGGAAGGCCCTTATCGGGTGAAATGAGTCACTAGGCCTGGCGCTGTCCGCCTTGAGACCGAAGATGGCACTCCGGTGAGCAACTCCTGGAACATTGAGCATCTTCGTAAGTTTTACCCGTAGGGCGCGGTTGCCGGAACCCGTTCCGGCAACCACCTTTTGTACAAGTCTTGCCGATGTTGCATGTAATCCTTTGTACAAAGCCGGGCGCAGATCCCGTGCATAAGTAAAGCTCATGTGCTCCGCACATCTTGTTAATTTCATGCTTTTTACTTTATATTTGCAAGCGTTATCTGACACTTTGTGCAGCACCTAACCCCGGTAAGCAATAACGAGCTATAAGGCTCCATGCCTTTATTTTCTCTTCTTTCTTTTTCTCAAAAAGGAAAGGAAGGTTCCCTCGCCCACAAGTTTCCTGGGGGGAAGGAGAAGATAATGGTGTGGATCAGGCGTCGTTCAAGCAAGTTTTCGCCTTACCGGAAAACAAACGACAGAAAAGCTAAGTTGCCAAAGTTTGAGCAATCAGCTTTAAATTTTTAAGTTATCTTCCTTGAACGACCGTGCTTTGTATGGAAAACCTGTGCGCGGAGGAACCAACTCGTAGCTAGTTGCGCCCTTATTTTGTTTCGAGTCCGCTCAACAACTTAAGTGAGCTGCGACTAGTTACTACAAGGTTTCTTGTCGGAAGCGGCATCGCCAGCAGGTTGCTGATGTCCCGCACTCAGCGGTCGCGGCAAAGGTGCCTGCGCCGACAAGTTCCCTAAAGGCGTAGGGTAAAAACATACAAAGCAGGGAATCAAGTAAAGGAAATAACATAGCAAATCTCTACTCAAAACAGAGTTATATTACAAAATGACTTGTCGCAGCTTTAACAGAATGTTCTCATGACATGACCAGCGGCGACAAAGAAAAAGAAAAGAAGGGCGGCCTAATCTACGCGGTCGCCCTCAACCCTCTTGATCTCGCTCACCTTGTCCACAATGGGTGCGACAAGGGCCTTGAGCGCATCCCGATCAGCATCCGGCGGCAAGGATTTGAGGACGTTGGTGAAGTTGAGGCCTGGATTGCGGAAGGCCACCTTCATCAGCACCTTCTAGAGAGCCCCCGCGCAAATCCTGCGCGACTCATCGGCCAGCTGCTTTGGGATCCTCTCCCGGAGTCGTTGGAGGGCCGTCGCCGCGCCTTTGAAGAACAGGCTGAGCTTGGCGCTGGGTTGGAGATGCTCGTCGGAGGGATACCCAAAATCCTCCATCCCTAGCTGCGCCAACTCCCCGTCGATGGCGGCGGCAGCATCCACAAGACCTTTAGTCCAGTGCTCCACAGTCTCCCTGAAGGCATCGTGGGCGGCAGCAGCATTCGCCAGTAGCGCCTCGTTGGCCTTGATCTTCTCCGACAAGACCACCTCCCGCTCCCTGGCGCCATCCAGCGTCTGAGTCAACGTGGCCAGCTTCAGCTCGAGATCTGCGTTGGAGTCCTTGGCGGTGTTGAGCTCCTTGCTCCTCTCTGCGAGAAGGCCCTGCAGCTCACCATGAGCGGCAGCATCCTTCTCGCGCTCACGCTTGAGAGCGGCAAGCTCCTCGCCGCTCGCCCTGAGATCAGCCTCCAGCTGCACTACCTTTGTCTCCAGCTCCTTCTTGGCGGCCTCGGCAGCTTCGGCAGCGTCCTTTGCTTCCTTGAGCACCCCGCCTATTGCTTGCTCGTGCGCGGCAAGCTCCTCCTCGTGGCTGTCAAGATTGACCTTGCGCTGCGCCAGATCACCCTCCTGCGTAAATAGCCTTTCAGCGACAAGCCGTTGCTTCTCTTCAGCTTCAGCCTTCTCGAGGAGGAAGGCTTTCCGCTCCTCGAGAAGTTGCTCCCGCTCCTCCGCCAAGGACCGGAGAGTTTCCTGCCTGAGGCCCCGGAGCTCCTCCGCGCGCTTCTCAATGTCAACCCCCGCCTTCGCAACGAGCGCCTCTCGAGACGCCAGTTTGGCTTGGCGGGCGCAGTAAAGAGACAGCAGCTTCCGCAGCAGCCGCTCCTCCTCCGACTCGTCGCTGCTGCTGCTTGGCGCGTCGACAAGCGCCAGCCCAGCGGAGGCGAGCACCTCTTCGTCGAAGGTTTCTCCTTCGACCGGCGCCCTGGAGCTCGACGCCCAGGGGAGCTTGATGAAGATGCCATCGCCGGCCTTCAGGTAGGCGCCGGTCTGCGGCTCTTCGGAGCCTGGCTCTACAGCAGCGGCGAAGGGATCGGCGGTCGGTGCAGCGCCTAGCGCTCCTGCGGCCTCGGGGCCGTCAGTGCGATCGCCGGATTCCTTGCCAGCTCCTGCGGCGGCAGCCTTGGCGGCCTCTTCGCCGGCGGGATCATTAGCACCGGCCTCTTCTTCAGTGGTGGCGGCGTCGTCGTTGTTGCCGCGCGCGTTCTTCTCGTCGGCGTCCTCGGTGTCCATTGGCTCCACAGCAGGTGGATCTGAGGAACGAAAAAGGGAGAAAAGTCAAGCAAAAATCCAGAAAAGAAAATCATAAGAAGAAGAACCCAAGGAAAGTTTCCAGGCAAGAAGATTACCTGTGCTAGGATCTGCGGTTGTGGTCTCAACCGCCGGAGGATCACTGGTGCCTTCCCTTGCCGGAGAATTGTCCCTTGCCGGAGAGTTCTCCCTTGCCGGAGAGCGCTCCCTTGCCGGGGACTCCTCCATTGGCGGCGTAGTCGAAGCAGATGGCACTTCGGGAGCAGCTTCCGGGCATTCCTGGTGGGGCTGTTCTGCTCCTACACAAATCAACAGTCAAGATATCAGTAGAGAAAAGAGCACCCATGCGCGCCTGACAGCAGGAAGTAAACTATAAACTTACGCTGGGGGCTGCGCTGGGGGCTGCTTTGGGGAGTAGTTGCCGGGTCCGTCAAGGTGGTCTCAGACACACCCCCTGCTGACACGGTGGGATCATCTTCGATGACAATCACCGAGGCCTTGGCTCTCTTCGCCGCTCTCTGGGCCAGCGTCCTGAAAAGGAATGGATTCAGATCGAAGCAAGTCAGATACAAGACGAAAGCAACAAGATAGCAAGAATTGAAGAACTACGAGGACAGTAAGGGGATCTTACTCCTCTTCTTCGTCGTCGGAGCTGAGCGCGGAGAGATAGAAGTCCGGCTCGCCTCCGGTGCGGCGAGGCGGAGGAGTAGGCTCCCTAGCCCGCTTGGCAGGAGCAGCAGCGGTGGACCGGGAAGACCCCGCTCCAGTTGCCGCAGCGGCGTGAGGCACTCCCGCAGCAACGGTGCTTGCCGCGGTAGAGCGTGTCGCGCGGCTCGGCGGCTGTTGACCCGTTTGCCGCCCCGCTGCGTCCGCGGCCTTGCGGAGACGCCTTCTTGGCGGGGCCGGGGGCTCCGCCTGCGGCAAGCTGTCTGAAGGTTCGGGCTCCTCCTCGCCGGGCTCGCTCGGCTCAGCTTCAGGGCCGGCAAGATCTTCCTCGCCGGCAACCTCCTCGCGCTCGGCAAGGCTTGCCGCCTCTGCTGCCTCCGCCTCCTCTACGGTGAACCCGAACTCGCCCGCGGCAGCTGCTGCCGCAGCCTCTTCCGTCCTAGTGGCGATGCGCTGCAGCTCCGCGTCGGTAGTGTCGCGGGTGAGGCTCTTCTGTTCATCAGCGCGGACCGGCACTTCTACCAAGTCGTCGAAGAACACCCGCACGACGTCATCCGCAGGTTCTTGCCAAGTTGGGGTAATTCTGTGCGAGTCGCACAACGGCATCATCGCGCGGATGCGGTCAAGTGAAGAATTGTTGCACAGCGGAACGACATTCCGCGGCAACATAAATGGGTGCTGAGGGTCGCGCTTGAACAGCTCCAGAAGCATCGCGTCCAATTCCAAGACCGTGAAGTTGAAATTGAGGCTCGGGCGCAGCCTCATGATATCCGCCGGGTTCTTGAACTCCCAGGCCGGTCTCCCCCTCTCCTGCAGGGGGGCGATGCGGCGGCGAAGGAAATCTGCGCCAACGGCGCCTACATTGAGCCCGGCAAGCCTGAGGCGAAGGATCCGGGTGACGGCAATCTTCAGCCTGTCGTCCTCCGGGGCCACATTACTCCAATCATTGCCGCGCACTATTGGGGCTTGGCGCAGGGTAGTGAACGGCTGTGGGTTCTCCTCGACGATCCAGCACCACTCTACTCTCCACTCCTCCCACTTGCTACGGAGCTCACCCTCCAGATACACTTCCTTCTTGCCGACTCTCGAGATCCAAGCAATCCCGCCGGCAAGAGGCTCTCCTCTCTCAACCCGAGGCATGAAGAAGTGGCGGAAAAGGGCCACGTTTGGGTGGACTCCGACAAAGTTTTCGCATAGATGTGCGAAAACTGCCATGGTCAGAACGGCATTGGGGTGAAGTCAAGGAGGCAGAACCCGTAGGTGTTCATAATGTCGCAGAAGAAATCAGAAAAAGGCGGGTAGAGCCCGCAGTAGAAGAACAACGCGAAGAATGGGTACCCGCTTGGAGCCAGTTCCGATGCTGCAGCCGGGAGTACCCTCGTGCGCGGATGCGCACGCGTCTCCGTCGACCAGAAGAGATAGTAGTACTCCCTCAGCTCCTGCGCACCGAGCTGAGGGGGGAAGAGGGCCCGCTCCTTCCACAGCGCCGCGAGCCGCTGCGCCTCGGCCGACTTCACGCCCTTCCCCTTGTCGGCTTTTGGAGCCATGGCGGAGGTGGTGGGGGAGATCGGCGGTGTTGGTGATGCTGGTGGCAATGGGGGGGCGGAGCGCTGCTCTCTTTCGACTTTGAGAAGAAGGAGGAGAGCGGCGGAGATTTTGGAGAATGCAGTAGCAACCGGCGAAGTGGGCAAACTGCCCCTGTTTCCCCTGCTTATAAAGAGGGAGGGGGCGGACGTTTCGCCCTTCCGTAAAGAAACCACCCATGATCCCTCCCACGATGCCGCATTCAACGCGTGCCGTTCGGGGAGGGCGCGGTGGATACGGAGCAGGATGCGGCGTGACCCAGGCCGCGTGTGCCCGTACCCTGTTTTGGGCCTGGCCCAACAGCGCTCGGCACCGTGTGTGGCCCAGGCCCGGGGGCTCCTGTCGGTGTACTAGAGTAGGGGTACCCTAGTATCTCGAACTTGTGCACGGGCAGTTGCAGCACCCCGCGGCAAGGCTTGCCGGGCGACCGCCAAGGTCCTCCGTGGTTCCCTTGGAGCCATTCAAGAACAAAGTATTCAAGCCAAGGAGACAAGGCCCGGGCAAGAGGAGCTTGCCGGGAAGGCCAACCAAGGCATCCCAAGGAACTTGCCGCGACGCGCCACGCGTCCCAGCAAGGCAACAAGGCCCCGGCAAGAGGAGCTTGCCGGGAAGACCAACCAAGGCATCTCGAGGCCTGGTGAGCGACAAGCTTCCGGGCGCGACAAGACGATGACCGTGGCAAGGCGCTTGCCGCGGCAAGTAACCACTCTGTACCCACGCTCCAGCACATCCGCTAACGTGTCGCTCTGGGGGCCTTTCCAGGCACGCGTGGTGTGAGGCTGTGCAGCCAGCGGTGCGCGGTGGCATGCGATGCTAACAAGATCACCATCGTGGCGAGAGGTGGCGTCCCTGACGGTCCCTTTCTGCACTGTTTGGGCGACACAGACGGGCATTTAATGCCTTTGTCCCCTGCCATCAGGGTTAGATAGGATACACTGTGCAAGTAGGTGTACCAACCGCAACACTTTTTACGCTTTTACCCTTCTCTGTGTTGCCACCTATCGGTGACCCCTTGAACATATAAAAGGAGGCCCATGCGCAACGTAGAGGGGGTTCGACTCATTCGGAAGCCAGAAAAACACTTAGCCCTCTCGAGCAAGAACACAATATAATCAGACAAGCAGCAGTAGCAGTATTATCTCTCCGGAGAGCTCCAAAGCTGGGTAAACTGCTCGTGTGCTTCGCCTCGATCCGCTCTTCGTGCGACCTCCGCCCCCCGCTGAACCGAAAGGGGCCCGGTCCGCCGGCCCGATAGGTGTTCGTGGATCAGCTTCCCCGACACCTCATCATCTTTTTCATCCAATGAGCTCATAGTTTCATCAATTTCTTCTTCCATAGCTTCCTGCAAAATATTAGTCTCTTATTGGACAGCGGAGACTTTCTCAATGAATGCATCAATATTGTAGTTGTATTCGTAATTTTCATAGCAATATCTCAATATAGCAAAATTTTCAGGCCTATAAACATCATCGTCTAAAGCTTCATACTTCTCAAACAAAGATTCAATGTCATAAGCAGCCTTAAAAGCAACAAATTCTTCAATTCGTTCAATATCATAGTAATCATATATACCATTAGCATAAGAAGCTAAGGTTTCATTATCATTAAATTCGAATGAAAAGGGATGGTGTGGAGCCTTCATCCTAGAGCAACAAGTATAATCATATCTCAAGCATATATCCCGAGCATACCAATATAACATAGAAATTTGATCCCATAATAGTTTCCCTTTTTGTGTCAAGCGATAATCCCTAAAGTATTCACGTTGATCCAACGTGTCTCCCATAACAAAGTTGAATGGGGTTTTCTTAGGATTATCAAAGTAGTACATAATTTCTATCACATAACGAGCATCGAGGGTTTTAGGATGTTCCCCATCTCCATGAGTAGCAAGTACACCTAATTTTTTTGGTATTTCGTGTTCCATATCCATAAATAAAGATAGAGAACAACTAAGAATAGCAAATAAAAATTACTTAGTGATAAAGCAAACAAGCACACACGAGAATATTCACCCCACACTATGACTCCCCGGCAACGGCACCAGAAAAAGGTCTTGATAACCCGCAAGTATACGGGATAGTTGTAGCCTCTTTCGATAAGTAAGAGTGTCGAACCCAACGAGGAGCTAAAGGTAGAACAAATATTCTCTCAAGTCCTATCTGCCACTGGTATGACTCTATGCACGCTTTGTGTTTGCTTTACCTAGAACAAGTATGAAACTAGAAGTACTTTGTAGGTGTGATAGGATAGGTTTGCAAGATAATAAAGAACACGTAAATAAAAAGTAGGGGCTGTTTAGATAAAGATGCAATAAAGTAAATATAGCGAGTGTGGAAAAGTGGTGGTAGGAGTTGTGAAATTGTCCCTAAGCAATTGACTACGTTACTAGACCGATAATCACTATTGCAATTCTATTTGAGGGAGAGGCATAACCTAACATACTTTCTCTTCTTGGATCATATGCACTTATGATTGGAACTCTAGCAAGCATCCGCAACTACTAAATATCATTAAGGTAAAACCCAACCATAGCATTAAAGTATCAAGTCCCCTTTATCCATACGCAAACAACCTACTTACTCGGGTCTGTGCTTGTGTCACTCACGCCACCCACCATAAGAAAATCATGAACATATTGCAAACCCTACAGCGGGGATCCCTCACGCTTGCGCGACACAGAGAGCACCATAGGACAGCACCAATAATAAAACATGCAACTCAAACCAATCATAGCAATTCATCAATCACTGATAGGACAACGAAAATCTACTCAGACATCATAGGATGGCAACACATCATTGGATAATAATTTGAAGTAGCACCATGTTCAAGTAGAGGGTACAGCGGGTTGCGGGAGAGTGGACCGCTGGATATAGATGGGGGAACGTGATGGAGATGTTGGTGAAGATGATGGAGGTGTTGGTGAAGATCGTGGTGATGATGATGGCCCCCGGGAGCGCTCCGGCGCCACCGGAAGCAAGGGAGAGAGAGCCCCTCCTTCTTCTTCTTCTTCCTTGACCTCCTCCCTAGATGGTAGAAGGGTTTCCCATCCGGTCCTTGTCTCCCATGGCGTGGGAGGGGCGAGAGCCCCTCCGAGATTGGATATGTCTCTCTGTCTCTCTCTGTTTCTGTGTTCCCAGATTCTGCCCCTTCATCGTTTCTTTTATATCCAGAGATCCGTAACTCCGATTGGGGTGAATCTTTCGCCCAGATTTTTCTCATAAAATTAGCTTTCTTGCGGCAAAAGAAGAGCGTCAACCGCCTTACGGGTGGCCCACGAGGGTGCCAGGCGCGCCCATGGGGGAGGGCGCGTCCCCCTGTCTTGTGGCCACCTCGGGCACCGTTTCGCGTTGATTCTTCCTCCGGAAAATCACAAATATTCTAAAATAATTCTCCTTCCGTTTTTATCCCGTTTGGATTCCGTTTGATATTGGGTTTCTGCGAAACATAAAACATGCAACAAATAGGAACTGGCACTGGGCACTGGATCAATATGTTAGTCCCAAAAATAGTATAAAAAGTTGCCAAAAGTATATGAAAGTTGAATAATATTGGCATCGAACAATCGAAAATTATAGATACAACGGAGACGTATCACTCATCAAAGCGCTTGTTGACGAGATCGACCTCTTTATCGGAGCTTCCGATACATCTCGTCCAGCCCTGCGACATTAGCAGCCGCCACAAAAGCTGAGGCCTACAATAAAAAATGAAAGCTCACATAGTGTAGACTCCCAATTTCATGATTTCTCGACCCTCTGCCAGGCTTTTTAAACCTGAGAAAGTCTCGGGAGCTGCTATATAAAAGGGGTGTATAAGTTTGTTCAAAAATCCGCTTTGTGAAGCCCGCAAGGAGGCCACTGTAGGTATCCTTTAATCTGTTATTAACAGACTGAATACCCCGTAAGACCACACCCATCGGGGCACAGTGTTCCGCAATGAGCGAGGAGTTGTTTATCACCTCCTCCATCACGTCCGGCCATCCTTCCGCTCCTCGATCATTAGGGCACGGCATGGGTAGCGGAGCCCTGTCTCCCCCTTGGTGGAGGGAGGAATGGATGCCTCTGATGGCTAGGGGGCTCCAGGATCGCCTTTTGGGAGGGTTCGCGCTGGCCGGACTCCCCCTCCCGGTCTTCGGTGACCGAGATGTCTTCGTTGGCCATCACATTGTCGCCGCCCTCTCCCCTGTTCGAAACTGGAGGGGCCCTGCGGGACTGTGTCTCCTCGTCCTCTCCAATAACTAGAGGAGGCGGGGAGCGTGATGCCATACCACTCTCTACCAGATCGGCTGTTGGAGAGGCCCCCTCCGAGGTTGGGGAGGTAGGGAGGTCGCATGGTGGGATACGACACAAAATGCATTCGTTCAATAATGGATTAATAAAGATGAATATTTGAAGTATCTTTGGACTCATGCCTCTTGGCTTGAGGCTGGACCCTTGGGTTCCTCTCCGGAACCACCTCAGACGCCACAGACTCCTCATCAGAGTCCGAACTAACGTCAAGCAGGACTAGGTTGGGCCGACGCTGCCACTTTAGGGCGTGGGGAGGTTCCTCCTCTTTAGTGTTGCCTCACGCTGCCCTTTTCTTGGAACGGGGAGGAGTTGCACTCCTCCTCGTCCTCTTCCTGCTCCCCTTCTTTGGCGAAGGGAGCGTGGGTATCTCTGGACTTACAGTCAGGATGACCCCTTGAATGAAGGCCTTCTCTGGCCTCCGAAACTTCTTTCTTCTTCTTATTTTCCCTCTTCTCTGGCACCTTGTACGGTGCCACAGTCAGCATCTCCTCCAAGAGGGTCGGCCGAGGGTCTTCGGGTAGCAGGGCCGGGCTATTGATCTTCTCGGCCTTCTCGAGCCAACACTGTGGAAGTGAATGGGCGAAATAGAACTTCAGGATTATGAACATCGAAATTTAGAGCGGATAAGAACCATATTACCTTCTTAGGAGGCTGCTCAGTGTCAAGTCTGATGTCTTCCTCTTCCGCCGACCAATCCTTTTGAGGTTTGAATAGCACCTTCCATAGCTTGTCTTGGGTAGTGCCGTGGAAGTGATGCACGATGATATGATGTTCGGATTTATATGCCCACATTGGGGCACCCTGTTGCTGGCAAGGAAGGAGGCGTCGACAAAGCATCACCTGGATCGCGTTGGTTAGCTTGGTTTCTGCATTCTTCACACTGACGATGTGCTTCTGCAACAACTCACCTCTTTGGGTAACCCCCAGTCGAGGCCCTTCTTGGTCCACGAGGTTAGCCTCCTGTGTGGTCCAGATCTAAAATCAGGGGCCACCGCCCAGGATACGTCACGTGGTTTTGTAATGTAGAACCACTCCTTTTGCCAAACTTTGACGGTATTTATGAACACCCACCGGCCACTCAGGTGAGCTTGCTGATCATCCCCCGCCCTGCAGTCCGCCTGCTGGCCATCAACGATCTTCGGCTTGACATTAAAAACCTTCGGCCATAAATCAAAGTGCAGTTGGACCCAAAGAAAAGCCTAACAAATAATAATAAAGGATGAGCTGTGGAGGATAGTGTTCGGGGCTAAATCGTGAAAATCTAGCCTGTAAAAGAACATCAGCCCTTGGACAAAGGGTGGAGTGGGAAGTCCAGTCCCCGAACAAAGTGGGGGATGAACACCACCCTCTAGCCAAGACATGGTGTAGGGATAACCTGACCCTCTGCTGGGGCACGGTGAGCAATGGTGGCCAGAAGATAGCCGGCGTGCTTCAGATCCTCGATATCCTTGTTGGTGACGGTCGGGGCCTCCCATTTGCCTCCTGCATCTCCGACCATGGCTGAATTAGGGAAAGGGCTTGGGAGGGTTTCTTGAGGGCGAAAGCGACGGGGCACTGGAGCTCTAAAGACGGGGAAGGGCAATGGAAAGAGGAAGTAGAAGGCGTGAATAGATGAGGATGGTTGTTTCCCCTTTTATGAGCGCCGTAATACCAAATGTCCTCTTATTATGCCGCAGGCCTTGTCATTTCCAGATACAATTGTGGTGTTATGCACAAAGTGGGGTAACCCAAATTATTGATCACATCCCTTAAAAAACTAGCACGATCTCCACCTTGATGGGACGTGCCAATGGAGGCGCTGCCTTGAGCCGTGAATCAAGCTTTCACAATGGTTCAATGTTTATGACCGGGTGTGACTCTTCGCCGAAAAGGTGTCAGACAGGGTCAATGTTCACATTTGGATGGTTGGCCTTCTCCGCTAAATAACATCAGCAGCTCGGCTTCTGAACATTGTCCAATTAGCGCACGATTGAATTAAAGCTATGCAACTTTTGAAGGTTAATTGGAGGATATTATGCCGAAAGTACAGAAGAAGAGGAACTTACCCCGCAAGCCAGAGACCTTGAGTACATTAAGATCTCAAGACGCGAAGAAGCACCACCATTGGAGGCTAGTTCGGGGGTTACTGAGGGAGTCATGCATTAGGGGGTCATCGGCATGCCGGCCTATCCCTCATGGGACGGACTACTGGGCTGTGCTAAATCTAGGAGGATGAAATATGAAGAGACCCCCACTACAAAAAAAAGACACATCCGTGACATTTTGGGCCGAATGAATTTTTTTCTGTCATGCTTATGACACTTCTATGACAATAGTTGTGACAAAACCGGTATCATCAGAGATGTGGTGGGCTCCTACTTCTATGACTAAACATCATGACAGAAAATGGGATTTTTGTCCTGGGCAAGCCGGAGACGCACCTGCATGACATTCTTTGGGCCATCCATGATGGAAAAAATCATGGTAGAAGCGAGGGCGAGGAAAATTTTGGGGAGTTCCCGGTTACTGTAGGTGGTCGGGGCCGAGCGATGCATGGAGGGATTGTGTGTTTCTCTCGTACACGTACGTGCATGTGTGCGAGACGTTGGGATATAACTGAACCCGAGCGATTGCACTAGCTACGTTATTGAACCCAAGAGATCGATCCCTTAGTTCTTAACTAAACCCGAGCGATCGATCGCTGCTGCTGCTGCTTACTGAAGCTGATCGAACCTGCTGCCTCTTGATGAAAAGTGAACGTGGGGGTTGCGGTTGAATGAGTCGAGATGTACGTGGTTGTGGTTGGATGAATAGTTACTAGTGGGGGTTGGATGAATAGGACCCCGTGGTAGTATATAGGCTGTTGCCGCTGGATGAATAGGACCCCGAGAGGAGGCCACCACAGCCGAGCTGGTTGAGGGTGGATGAATAGGACCCCATGGAGGGATGATTGAATAGTAGCCAGTGGAGGGCTGGATGAACAGTAGCCCGTTGATGAACAGTAGCTGGTGGAGGTAGGAGGAAGACACGATGGATGAACAGTGCAGCTGGAGGCTGAAGCAAGTCGACGGTGGGTGAATAGTAGCCCTTGGAGTCCTGTTTTGTGGTATGCCACACCCCTCCGATGAATAGGACCCCTGTTTCGACTGTAGCGCTCCAACACAAGTTTGTATCCTCCGTTTTGCGGTACGCCACACCCCTCCCAATGAATATGACCCCTGTTTCAACCATAGCGCTCCAACACAAGTCTGTTTCCTCCGTTTTGTGGTACGCCACACCCCTCCTGATCAACAGGACCCCTGTTTCGGCCGTAGCTGGTCGAACAGAGGCCATTCCCTCCGTACCTCGGTACGCCATACCCTATTTCGGCTGTTCCGCCAAGCCGATTGGCTCCTGTTAAACAGGACGCACTCTAACCTAGTCAGTTGCCTCCCGATGAACATGATGTTGTTTCTCCGTTCCGACCCAGCCGGTTGGCTGCCCGATGAACAAGACGCCGCTGCTGTCGTCCGTTGCCTCTCCATGTACATGAGCCCTGTCCATACATATGCGCGAGTACGCATTCGAGACCCCACCTGTATGTATGTACATGGCCGTATTTTTTGGCATGTGGCTATACAAACGTGTACATGGTTTGGAAGGGACTACCTGAACTGCTATGTCGGGGGCTCTACTACGACACGTGCCACTGCTTGCTCGGCCACGTTTCATAGTTGCAGAGAGGTTGATCGACCAGTATGTACATACATGTTCGCGACAACGCTATGTACGCTTCCACCAGTTCGGTCCCGGCTGTTAGGGAGGATAAGGATGCACTTCCTTGCATGCGAAGTTATTGATGGTGGGTCCGAGCTGTCAGGGGGAGGATTCATATTTTTTCATGCCTAATATGGAGGCACTTTCCTTGCGTCCGAAGATATAGTTGGTGGGTCCCAGCTGTTAGGGGGAAAAACATTTTTTTCACAAAATACAGCTAAGCGAAAATACAGAGGCCCTTCCGGTAGGTCCCTGTTGTTAGGTGGAGGAATCATTATTTTGCGCATAATAAGGACACACTTCCTTGCTGCGGCCGTGGTCCCAGCTGTCAACCTCTCCATGTACAGTCCTCTTCCAATGTAAGTTGATTCTTGACCATCTTGACCATGCCGCACCGAGAGCACCAAGGCAGTGGACGATGGCGAGGCCTAGGAAGGGAATGACCCGGAGCCGGGGAAGACTCGATAGTTGTTTCCCGTGTAGAGGGGCATACTAGGGTTTACTGGTTGGCTGCAGTGTGAGGCTGCCATCATCAGAGAATAACAATAGGTCTAGGTGAGTACAGGGATGGCTAGGCAAGCGATAGGAGTAGGGTGGGGCAGTGACGTCTGCGTGACAACAGAGCCGGCCATGGGAGGCAGGAGCAGGTGGCACGACCGGCGCTGGTTTGGGCGACTGGAGCAAGAAGACCAGAGGTTGAAAAAGCACTATGGTCGTTGGATGGACATCATATGGTCACTGGATCTAGAATCGTTCATGTTGACTAAGTTGACAAAGCCCTTCGTCCCCGTCAATTTAGTAGGCCCACAAGTCAGCCTCCAACTATGGTGGGTCCCAGATAGCAGGGTGAGTATTCATTTATTTGTGGGTAATAAGGACGCACTTCCTTGCGTGCGAAAATATAGCTAGTGGGTCCGAGATGTCAGCAGGAGGAACTTTTTTTTGCGAAATACAGAGTCCCTTCTAGTGGGTCCCTGCTGTCAGGTGGAGGAATCATTATTTTGCGCATAATAAGGAGGCACTTCCTTGCGTGCGGCCATGGGCCCAGCTGTCAGCCTCTCCCTGTACAGTTCTCTTCCGATGGATGTCATTCGTTGACCATGTTGACCACATCGCGCCAAGAGCACCTGGGCGGTGGACGACAGCAAGGCCTAGGAATGGAACGACCCAGAGCCAGGGAAGACTCGATAGTGATTACCCACGCGGTGGGGAGTACGAGGGTTTACCGGTTCCGCTGTCGTTGTCGGAACATAATAGGAGGTGTGGGTGAGTAGAGGAATGGCCAGGCCAGCGATGGAGTAGGGTGGGGTGGTGCGGCCTGTGCGGCAGCACAGCCAACCACGGGAGGCGGGAGTAGGCAGTCCCACCGACACTGGTTTGGGCAGCTGGAGCAAGAAGATCGGATATTGAAGAAGCAGCATGACTGTTGGATTAACATCCAATGGTCACTACTGCTAGAATCGTGTGTGGACTAAGTTGACAAAGCCTTTCGTACATGTCAACCTAGTAGATCCACAACTCAGCCTCCAAATTTGTCCCAAATAGCATACAGCCCAAAATTTCTAGCCAGATTCAAATTAATTTAAAAACTAAACATACCTTAATTTAAATCCAATGAAATTTTACCCGCACAAAAACAATGAAATTGAAAATATCAAAATCCGAAAAAAGTATTTTTGAACTAATTGCCTGTTTGCTGTATTTTTCATTTCAGAACTCATATCTTATTACTTATAGCCCATTTTCTAGGCAATTACGAATCCATCCCTCCTCATGTTGAAAGATTTCCACCCCTGCAGGGCGTAGAAAAGCAAGTAGGCCTAGGTTGGTTATTTTGCAAAAAACAAAATAGCTGGGCAAGCCATTTTCAGAAAGGAAAAAAACTAGGTTGGTCATGTGGTAAACATATGAAATAAAAGCCTGGGCTAGACGGGACACGGCTCCGGCACAACCGAGTTGATACCCTTCTCCATCCCGAACACTAAAATATTTACCGCGCGCGCTACTGGGTCCCGGGTGTCTGCTGCTCCTTGTGTAGTTATCTCTCTTATTGACTACGTTGATAGTGGCGTGCGACCCAGATGGCACGAAACCATTAGGAGGAACCCTTTTTTTCTTGCAATAAAGGAGGCACTTGCTTGCCTACTGCCATGATCCTAGTGGGTCCCTACTATCATCCTCACCATGTACAGTAATCTCCTTATTCCTCTCGGTTGTTGACCATGTTGACAACCCCACTGCGTGGCACCGTGGCAAGCAAACCAAGGCGGAGGACGATGATGAGGCCTCGGACGGGAACAAACAGAAGATGGGGAAGATGCGCAGAGTTTTAGGGTGCGATGTGGCCCCAATGAGTGCACGACAGCATAGCCAGCCATGGGAGGTGGGAGCAGGCGGTCCCGCCAGCGCTGGTTTGGCTATGGCGGCTGGAGGAAGAAGAGATTGAAGAAACACCAAAGACATTAAATGTCAATCCAACAGTCAAGGTTGGCACAATCGGTTGTTGACTAAGCCGACACCAAGCAGCATACTTTTTATATATAGGAAGAAAAGAAAAACTGGGCTCGTTCGCCAGATAACATTCCTGAAACTGCGACCGTTTGATCTTGCGTCGCAACTAAAACAGCAAGGAAAATGCATTCATTTGTTGTCCTCCTCCCAGGGAACGTTCGCCACATAAGTGACTAGCACCCTTGGTTTTCAACTGAGAGGTCTTGGGTTTGAGTCCTAGGAACCCTCAATTTTCTCCTCCTTCCTTCCTCGCAAAAAAAGAAAAAGAAAATTGAAGACTTGGGAAGGCGTATAGAACAAGCTAGTGTACCAGTAAAAAGACGCTGCTGAGTTTTAGAAAAAAGAGAGACGTGCTACTATAGCTGGTTCGAATCCAAACCTAGAGTATGACTATATATGGTGTTATGCTACTCTGCAAGTAATGAAACTAACATATCCAACATTCACTTATCCTCTTCTCTACTTACTCTGCGTAGCATCAGAAGCTCTGGCCGCAGCAACCATATCCGCTAGCGGCTCGTCCACCTGCTCTTCAGCAGGCAACAACCAGATATGCGCCAAGTCGCCACCTGTACCATCGCCTGTGGGTCTCATCACACCCCCGCCGGCACACGCACCGCAGCCGGTTGCTCATTGGTACGTCTCCAACGTATCTATAAGTTTTGATTGTTCCATGCTATTATATTATCTATTTTAGATGTTTTATATGCATTAATATGCTATTTTATATTATTTTGGGGACTAACCTATTAACCTAGAGCCCAGTGCCATTTTCTGTTTTTTCCTTGTTTTTGAGCTTCATAGAGAAGGAATACCAAATAGAATAAGACCTTAGCGATGATTTTCCATGGACCAGAAGACACCCAGGAGACTTGGAGACCAAGTCAGAAGAGCCATGAGGCGGCCACAAGGGGGGAGGGCGCGCCTAGGGGGTAGGGCGCACCCCTACCTTGTGGGCCCCTCGTGACTCCCCTGACCTAACTCTTTGTCCTATATATTCCAAAATATCCCCAAACCACCAGAGGCATCCACGAAAACACTTTTCCACTGTCGCAACTTTCTGTACCCGTGAGATCCCATCTAGGGGCCTTTTCCGGCATCCTGCCGGAGGGGGATTCGATCATGGAGGGCTTCTACATCAACTCTACTGCCCTTCCGATGAAGCATGAGTAGTTTACCTCAGACCTACGGGTCCATAGCTAGTAGCTAGATGGCTTATTCTCTCTCTTTTATTCTCAATACCATGTTATCCTCGATGTTCTTGGAGATCTATTGAGTGTAATCTTCTTTTGTGGTGTGTTTGTCGAGATCCGACGAATTGTCGATTTATGATCAGCTTATCTATGAATATTATTTGAATCTTCTCTGAATTCTTATATGCATCATTTTATATCTTTGTAATTTTCTTCGAACTATCGGTTTAGTTTGGCCAACTAGATTGGTTTTTCTTGCAATGGGAGAAGAGCTTAGCTTTGGGTTCAATCTTGTGGTGTCCTTTCCCAGTGACAGTAGGGGCAGCAAGGCACGTGTTGTATTATTTCCATCGAGGATAAAAAGATGGCATTTACACCATATTGCTTGAGTTTATTCCTCTACATCATGTCATCTTACTTAATGCGTTACTCTTGTCTTCATGAACTTAATACTCTAGATGCAGGCAGGAATCAGTCGATGTGTGGAGTAATAGTAGTAGATGCAGGCAGGAGTCGGTCTACTTGACACGGAGGTGATGCCTATATTTCATAATCATTGCCTTAGATATTGTCATAACTTTGCGCTTTTCTATCAAATGCTCAACAGTAATTTGTTCACCCACCGTATTATTTCTATCTTGAGAGAAGCCACTAGTGAAACCTATGGCCCCCGGGTCTATTTTCCATCATATAAGTTCCCGATATACTATTTTGCAATATTTTACTTTCTGATCTATAAACCAAAAATACCAAAAATATTTACTTTATCTTTTATTTAGTTTCATCTATCTTTTTTAGATCTCACTTTTGCATGTAACCCTGAAGTCATTGTGTCGGTGCAACAGAACCAGGGCCAGTTGACTTGACTGTGCACAGGCACAAGATCAAGATTGAAGCACCAGAGCCAGAGACCAAGAGACTCGAAGAACGAGCTAATAGATCAGGAGGAACCAAGACTGAGGCAGAGGAGCCAAATATTACCAAGGAAGAGGCCTACTTTGCCAGGCAGGCGAGCTCGGCAAGGAGCAAGGCCACCACCAGAAGAAGAGGACCAAGGCGTCCCGGCAGGGCCTGCCGGGACTCGCGGAGACCATATCAGCCCACCAACTGCTCCACCACGACCCACGTCATGGATCAGTGCAGTGTCAAGACGGTGGATGATTAAGTGCAGCCATTCGCCACATGGCAGCCACTTCCTACCAAGTGAACCCACAAATGACACCCGTCTAGAGATGTGTCAAGGAAGCAGGCGTGGAGCTGGCATATTAGCCCAACAAGCCTTGTCGGGCGACCAATGATGTGACACTAAGTGGCGCATTAAATGCATGTTGTCAGCCTGCAGAGTTAGGTATGATAGCACTATTTGCTATCATATCAGTGTCTAATGACTGATCTGCCACTTTGGTAACCCCTTGATCTATAAAAGGAGGCCCATGGTAATGATTCGGGAGGTTGGAAGCTTAGATCACTCACACCCCCATACACGCGTAGTCGCTGCTGCCCCGAAGCAAGCCTGCCGGGCAATTGTACTGCGCACCACCACCACCTTTTCCCAATCAATCCACCAAAGCAGGAGTAGGGTTTTATGCCTCGTGGCGGCCCGAACCTGGGTAAAACTGCCTTTGTGATCCCTGTCGTGCTGCCTTGCGTTGGTCTGCTCTTTGTGCAACGCGACTCCCCCTACCGAACCAGCAAAATAGGAGTCACCACATTCATCAAGTAATACAGTGGCAACGATTGTAAATCCATGGTTTGTTTGCAGTATGACATTCGTGTAGCCTTGATCTATGTAAAGGGAAAAATTGTGCACTACATAATGTGTTGCATACCACGGGATGCGCTGCAGAAAATGGTAGGATTTTAAAGAAAATATGGTAACATGCAAATATGGGCCCAAATTGAAAGAACTGTACAATAGTTGAAATCGAAGGACAAAAATCTATAATTAAACAGATATGGTAAACATGATGTCATGGAAATATGAGAGTAATAGAAAGATCAATACATCATTAGTTTGCCTAATATAGAAAGAAGAGGGGAAAATCCCCTTTGACGTATATGGTGCATGTAGCACCTTTATCCAAATGTAGCAATATTTAGAATAGCTTCGGGAAAGTAGGCCATGCCAACCGATTTAGGGTGAGATTGAACATACCGCGCACATGCTCAAGTCATCTAGTACAGTGAGATGGAATCTCTAGCGGAGGTCGCAAGGTCCTGATGTGTCGGTGCACTGTACACTCTATGAATGATCTAGCGAAACTTACTCAGACTTCATGGATTAGGAGAACATAACCATAGGATTTCTATTCCAAAAAGGGGAGGCAGGAGTAACCAGAGAAACGTTGGGATCTATTTGACACATAAATGGGTATAGATGACTAACCAGTTGTCCGTCGTTGTCGGAGTCGTCACCAGAGTGGTCGTCGGAGTCGTCGCCCGAGTCGTCACTAGAGTCGGTGTGGAACTCTGCCTCCTGCTGTGGAAGCTCGACGCCGTCGACTACGTCAGGTTGTAGCGACAAGTCACCGGCGGTGACAGCAACCTCTGTCTCCATCTCCATGCTGTGCTCCGGTGCTTTAGTAGCCCTGGCGTCGCCACTCCCTCCGATGGGGCGCTTCGGCGGCATCCTCATACACTGACGACTTTGATGACTGAGAGCGGAGTCGAGAATGCAAGAGGAGAGAGGGGATTGTGTGTGCGGCGAGGATGGGGAGTGCGGCCGCTCGGGCGCACCATTAATATGGAGTAGTGGGAGTAGTGGGAGAGAGGCGGGCGGTGGTCAAACTGATGGCTCGCCTCCCGGTGAGCCTGCGCACCGGACTGCTGGCATGCCTACCGTCGTTTCACACAACTACTCGCGCGCCTCCCGATGACACTGTGCAGCGAGCACGCCTTCGTCAATTCACATGCCTGCACACATGCCTCCCGGTCTGCCTGCACAGTGGACTGCTCGCATGCGTCCCGTCAACTCACGCCTGCTCGCACGATACACAGATCGCGTGGCGGCACGTATATTGTTTTTCTATTTCGATGATTAATGATGCCACTTTATTTTTTGCTTAACCGAAGCATGGCACGTATCCATTGTTGCTCTAACGCTCACGGTTCGAATAAATACTCCTCTTAGGATATTGGTTCCCAATTATTAATAATCTACCGTTTGTAATAATTAGATAAAGATTACATCAAAACTGGTCTCAAATTTGACCAAAAAAGTACAATGCAACTTTGTATTGGTGTCCATATGGCAACACGATAAGTTTCATGTAACGCCCCGGATCCGATGCGCCAGGTGTCTGCCAGTTATTCGCAGTCATTGCCATGTCATTTGCTTGCGTGTTGCATTTTGCCATGTCATCATGTGCATTGCATTGCATACGTGTTCGTCTCATGCATCCGAGCATTTTCCCCGTTGTCCGTTTTGCAATCTGGCGCTCCTATGCCCTCCGGCGTTCCCCTTTTGTATCCTGTTGTGAGCGGGTGTTAAACGTTCTCGGAATGGACCGAGTCTTGCCAAGCGGCCTTGGTATATCACCGGTAGACCGCCTGTCAAGTTTCGTGCCATTTGGAGGTCGTTTGGTACTCCAACGGTTAACCGGGTAACCGTATAGCCTCCTTCTCTTTGCAGCCCAACACCCTTCCAAAGTGGCCCAAACCCCATCTAACTCCCCTCCATTCTCTCGGTCGTTCGATCACGATCGTGTGGGAGAAAACCGCTCCTCATTTGGACTCTCCTAGCTCCCAGAATCTATATATAAGCCCCTCCCCCCGAAATTCGCGGTCTAATCCACCCCTAACCCTAGCCCCGCTCCTCTCCGCGCCACCGGACACGTCCGGTCCGGCCGGACAACGTCCACCGACCACGTCGCCCCGGCCAATCCGAGGCCGCCACGTCAGCTCTGCCGCCCCGCGCTGCCACGTGTCCCCCCGGGCCGCCCCTCTCCACCGCGCGCCGCCG
>NC_041383.1:289165233-289176736 GCF_002162155.2 Triticum dicoccoides | reverse complement strand
GCCGCCGCCCCGTGCCCGAGGTCGCCGCCCCGCGCCGCGTCCTCCTCCAGCCACAACCAACCTTTTGAAAGTCGTGCCTGCGGTTATAGGCAGATGGGAATTTGTTAATGTCCGGTTGTAGATAACTTGACACCAGATCCGAATTAAAACGCATCAACCGCGTGTGTAGCCGTGATGGTCTCTTCTCGGCGGAGTCCGGGAAGTGAACACGGTTTCTGGGTTATGTTTGACGTAAGTAGGTGTTCAGGATCACTTCTTGATCATTGCTATTTTCACGACCATTCCGCTTGCTCTCTTCTTGCTCTTATTTGCGTATGTTAGCCACCATATATGCTTAGTTGCTGCTGCAGCCTCACCACTTTACCCCTTCCATTCCTTTAATCTTTGCTAGTCTTGATACCCATGGTAATGGGATTGTTGAGTCCTCGTGGCTCATAGATTACTACAACAACAGTTGCAGGTACAGGTTACACGATGATCATGACGCGAGAGCGATGCTTGCTTGCATTGAGTTCTTCTTCTGCTTCTTCTTCGATCAGGGGATAGGTTCCAGGTCGGCAGCCTGGGCTAGCAGGGTGGATGTCGTTTGAGTTTCTGTTTGTGTTTCATCTGTAGTTCGGATGTTGATCTTATGTATGATGATGTTGTATATGTGGGGCATTGTATGCCTTTTTGTATGTATCCCCATCTATTATGTAATGTTGATGTAATGATATCCACCTTGCAAAAGCGTTTCAATATGCGGGTCTATCCTTGGTGGGACCTTCGAGTCCCTTTTGGATAGGGTCGCATATTGGGCGTGACATTTCATGAACTTCAAATAAGTTTTGGGTGTACTAGAATTTAAAAATCAAGATTCTCATTGTTTGAAATTTGTTGCATGGGGAGTAAACATGCACCCAGTGAGACACATGTGTTTTTGCAATCCATTTAGGTGCTCTGTCACATGTGTATGTAGCTCGAATTTGAATTTTGCACATTATACCCATAGAAAATAAATCAATTAATGTACTAAAACCTCTTAATGATGTCTGACTTTTTTTGGAATTAAAACGTCCCTCCTTTGGTAACATATATATGTTCACCGCGGGATAATTAATTTAACATGCATCGTAGTTGCGGTGGATTCGCGGTGTGTGTGTGGGTGTGTGCGTCTGGGGTGGCGAGTGGCTCGCAATACACTACAAGTTGTGAGCCACCGTGTGGGTTGGCCATTTTGTTAGGCAGGCTGGTGCCACATCAGAGTCGTGAATTCGTAATTTAAAGCATTACACAGCCCTTTCATACATACATGTTTTGGCCACATGCAGTCGATGGTTGTCCTACACGACACTCGATACTCGCGTATGACGCTTTCTATGGTCCCACGAGGTCGTCGTCCATCACTTTGACGAATAGCCGGTAGTGAGGTTCATTTGACCATCAAGGTAGAATCTTTTTTTGTTTGTGTTATGGTGGTATATAGTATGCATCGAAGAGGTGGGAGGGGACTACATATATATATATATATATGCTATACGTGCACGTCCATGAACAAGTACACCTCACTCAGTGTCGGGACTTTTCGGTTTTCGAGGCACGTGCACATCAAAATTGTGAAAATGGCTATTCAAACATCACACAATACCTCTTTGCGCCACATGCATGTAGGCGGTGGTTATCCTCGCTAGGACAATCACTTGTGACGCTTCCATCTGTGGGCCCACGAGGCCATCGTCGATGCATGTGCATCACTTTAAACTACATCAGGAGAGGTTAACTTATTTCACAATCGATGAGGATTCTTTTTGGGTTGTATTACGGTAGGACCATATAGTATGCGTCGAAGAGGGGGAAGGCGACTATCATATGTAGTACGCTTCATGAACCTCGTTCTCTGTGGGTGCATGGTTTATGGTTTTTGAGGCATGTGTGGCACATCAAAGTTGCACATTTTATGTATTATATTCAACATATGTTTGGCCCACTTGCAAAGCGACGATGGTTGTCCTCTCACACCCACTTAAGCGGTTATCAGCGATACCGATGCTTTCCATTTGTGGGCCCGCTTGGTCCGTCACTATTTTTTTCCTGACAATGAGAGTGCTTAAGTTGACTCAGGAGGGGGTTATTTTTTTGCTTGTAAATATGGTGTGTGTGTGTGTGTGTGTGTGTGTGTATGAGCACACACGCATGCATGTGTACGCGTGAATCCCTCCCATCGAGTCGAAGTGGCTAGTACAATGACACGTCATGAACCGATCTTGCTCTATGTGGGGAGAGTGTATGATTTTCGATGCATGTGCCACATCAATGTTGTGAAATGGTATTCAAACATTCATGCATGCATCACCTCCATACATATTCATGTAGTGGTTGTCTTCGAATGGTACACTCCCTCGCGTGGTTATCGGCGACAAGCCTATATATTCGTGGGCCCGCATGGACATCCATGATCACCTTGACCGACAACAAGATAGGTTACCATCGCGGATTCTTCATTTGGTTCGTGTTATCATAGTATAGGTCATGGTGAGATTCATACCTAATAAAAGTTTGAGCGCATATACTATGCACACATGCATGCATGAATCCCCGTCATCGGCTTGAAGTGCGGTGTAACATACATATGCATCATCAACCTAACCCTCACTCAGTGTGGGGATTTCTAGTTCGAGATCACGGTGCCACATCAAAGTTATTCCATTGTGTACTAAAAAACACACCTGATACATACATATGTTTGGGCCACATGCATGTAGTGGTTTTCTTTGGGGACTAGCTAGCTACTTGCGTGATTATTGGCGAGCTAGCCTATCTTGGGTCGCATGGACGACCATCACTTTGACCAGCAACAAGAGAGAGGTTGTAAAACCAAGGTGCATTATTCTTGGTCCGTTTTACGATCAATCTTGGTGAGATGCCTCTCTAGCCCCTCGACTTAAAAGTGTGGGCGAGGGGGTGGGGGCTGCTACTTTGCACTTTGCTAGGTGAACCTCGGTTGGGGGGCATCATAGCTTAGGATTCCCTTCGTGTCGACATGAGGGGGGATGCTAGCTACTTCGCAGTTTGTTAGGTGAACCATGGTTGGGGGCGGAATCCATTCATAGCTTAGGATTCCCTTCGTGCCGACATGAGGGAGGGGAGCTGCTAGCTTCTTCACACTTTGCTAGGTTTGCCTCGGTTGCGGGGGGCAGTGGGCATGCATTCATAGCTTAGGATTCCCTTCGTGCCGACATGAGGGGGTGTTGCTAGCTACTTCGTAGTTTGCTAGGTGAACCACGGTTGGGGGCATCCATTCATAGCCTAAGATTCCCTTCGTGATGACATGAGGGAGGGGGCTGATAACTACTTCACACTTTGCTAGGTGAGCCTCGGTTGGGGCGAGGGGCGGAGCATGCATTCATAGCTTGGGATTCCCTTCATGCGACACGAGGGGGGCAAGCAATATCGTGCGCTTTGTGAGATAGGTGTGACATCGAAGTTGCATTTGGTATCTTATAATCAAACAACCCTTTTCATACATATAAATTTGGTCCACATGCAAGTGTGTTTGTGTTCTGACCCTCTCCCATGTCATTTTTTGCCAAATTATGAACATTAGACAAGTCGGATGACGCAATAGACACGGTTCACTCAAACTAACCGTGTGCCACACCGGTCCCCCTGTCACGCACACATCCGCACAGTACATTGGGCTCCATGAGGCTCCCCCTCTCAAAAATATCTTCCCACCTCGAGGGTTTTTCTGTTTCATAACACACGGTAGTTATCTCCGGACCGTGTGCGATGTTTATTCTTCCCAATCGCATTGCATCCCTAGAAAATATCTTCCCGCCTCGAGGAGGGTTTTTGTGTTTCATAACACACGGTTGTTATCTCCGGACCGTGTGCGATGTTTCTTGTTCCCAATCCCGCATGCCACTAGAAAATATCTGCCAACCTCGAAGGTTTTTCTGTTTCATAACACATGGTTGTTACCTCCGGACCATGTGGGATGCACCATCATCAAAAATTTCATTAGCCCCGACATTTCACTCCCGTGTTTGACTCCCTCGTTGTAATATTTTCAGTACCCGCGTCATTTCCTCAAACACACACCCTGCCACCCTCCACACACACACACACACACCAAAACCTTCTCGGGCGCGCACGCGCATACACACACACACACCTTTACCTTGCTCGAAACCCTAGCAAGGTCCCCGCTGCTGCCGCCGCGAGACCTCCATTTTTAACATCTGCCAGTTTGCCTGTGCAACTTACCCACCGATCTCCATACCAAGACCGCCCTAAGTTTCTTAGATGACACCTGCTAAATGCCCTCTTTCCCCCAGATCCCCATCCCCCACTTTAGAGCGTTGCAGCCTAAGCCTGGCTACGCTTCCCGTGGAGCTCGAGGAGCGACTGGCCCAAAAGAGGTGTATCGGGGTCTCTTCGCCCGACATCGCCGAGGAAGCTGACGACCATTACTGGCGGCAGGAACTCAAGCAGCAGGCTAGAGTATGCAGGCATGTCTCTTCCGTCGGCTACGGCATCGAGGTCATGGAAAGCGACAGCCTGAGGCGGGCTATGTCATAGGTTAAGTGGCCCACCCCCAACCCCTCGGGTTCAACCGTCGTTGATCTCATGCATGGTCCCGCCGCTGATCTCCTCTGGCTCACTATCAACAACTTGCCATCCTACATCACCATCGAGCCCCTTTTGTCATTTCTGAAGGACACATTCTGCGACGCTGGCTTGGGATCCACAGCTTCCAAGTCAAACCTCATCGACGGCGACCATGAGGAGGGCACCCTCTCCGGCTCTTCTAAGGGGAAAGAGCCCATCTGCTCTTCCAAGGGGAAAGAGCCCGTCTACGACATCGAGGAGGGCACCCTACAGCCGTGCTCTTCCAAGGGGAAGGAGCCCATCTACGACAACATGGAGCGCATCCAGGGTCCGTTCTCTTCCCACTTGAATGAGCCCATCTATGACAAGTGAGGAAACCCATGATTTGTTTTGTCGTGCCTCTTCATAGGGGGAAACCCATGATTTGTTTTGTCAAGTCCCATTTTGTAGTGTAGTGAGAATATGTCTAGTTTTAATTGCTATATCGGGTTGTTTGCAGTATGCCTTGTTTATTTCAGTTGTTCATAATGCGATGCTCTGTATGTGCAATTATTTACTGTGCAGTACATTTCATCAATTCAGTTTTAAACATACCGATAGGAATGCATATATTTGCTTGTTGTTAAGCCTGTTATAGCTAGCATATGCCTCTTTTAAAGTTTTTTGATCGTTCTGTTGTTTGTAGTTAGCATATGTTTAGTTTCAAATGCTATCTTTGGTTGTACTACCTTGTTTATTCCAGTTATTCACAATTTGATGTTCTATATGTGCAAGTCTGAACTGTGCAGCTCAATTTCATCAGTACCAGTTTCAACAATACCACTATGGCCCTATTTATTTCGGATTTTGGGACCAGATTCAGCTTTGGCAGTGAAGCCGAATCTGGAATCCGAAACAAACAGCTATTTGGAATCAGCTTTGCTAGTGAAGCTGCATCTGGATTTGGGTCATTTTTAGTGCAATTTCTTCAAGCACCTCAATGTGTACTTCGGTGGTGAAGCTGATTCGCAGAAACAGCTTCGCCACTAAAGTGAATCCATAGGTGATTAAAATCCAAGCAAAGCTAAAACAAACAGGGCATGGATGACTGCATTTGGTTGTTGCATCTTGTAGTTAAACACACCTTTCCATTTTTATTTAACAATAACCAGTGTGCTTAGACCGGCACAACACCAGTTTGAATGAATATGTTTGCTTGTTGTTAAATGTTAGGCCTGTTGCAGTTAACACACCTTTTCACTTGTTTTGCTTTACTAGCATGCTTAAACCTGCGCACTGAAGCTATATTTTGGAGATTATTTTGTCTGCCATGGATAATTTCGGTTGATGTTTAGCCTGTTGTGCTTAACATGCTTCTCGATGTCCCTACACAGGACAATTTTGGGAACGACTGCTATTTTCCATCGAGGTTAATTTCATCCCATGGTTTATATATGTTCACTGTTCAGGATATTGGTAGCCGGTACCAGATGGGTCGGGGTTTGATAAGGGACTAATCGGTGAATCGTACTTTTAACTGAATATATCTGCAACCCATTTATTGTTAGGTTAACTAGGGCCATATGTAATATATCTTATGCTGCATAGCAACATGCACTATACTTAATGTCTACATATGCAATCCTAGGCTGTATAGCAACAAGGAAGAGTGTTACCTTAATGTTCTGATGATGTCTAGATACACGTAGCAGATACTCAACTTAGCTTAGAGGTTAGAGTTAGTTTCTAGCTCATGACTAACCCTAAACTAACTCCATCCAAAGAGGTGTTTGGATGACAGGATGAGGTACTTAGATTGACAATAAATGCACTAGGAGAACTAGCTCCAGTTAGCACCTCTTGGTTGGATAGTTTTTTTAGGTGGGTTATAGATGCAACTAGCTCAAACTAGCACTCATGTTTAGATATACTTTAGGGCTATTTGAGCCCGAACTAGCTCAAACTAACTCTAACCCATGGATACAGTAGCAGTTAATCAGCCGATAATTTGTAAGAATGCAATAAACTCCTTCCGGCCCATAATATAAGATGTCAATTCATCTAATGTGTGAGTATATTGGATGTTATACGATATTATATAAGAGTGTTGTACTACCTCAATGTGCAATTGGTCTTTACCTTCTAATATTAACTTGGTGCTTTTAGGTACATATGTCATTGGTAAAGATCCGCGCGTCAACCCTTTCTGCGTATGGGGAAATGAAATATCGATGAACCAACATCAAGTGAGGAAGCTGATAAAGATTGTTAGTAAAATGGGTCAAAAGATGGAAATTGAACTATTTGTTTACACTTTATCCAATACAACAGGGAGCTGCAGGATGGAAGTAAGAACTCTGGAGCCTTCTTTTTACTGCACATAATGAGTTGTGTTAGATGACAATGTCTGGATCTTTTTTCCTTTGCAGTGGTTCCCAAAGCAGTTTACTAAAGATTACCTCTCAAACTACATGATTGGTGGGCATTCAAAGGTTAAAGTAGAACATGATGATTATTTAGATGTTTCCATGAAGACCGTCAAGGGTGGGTGGTCGGCCATCACAAGTGGTTGGACTAGAGTCGTGCGTGCCTTCTGCATGGAGGAGGGCACAATATGGGAATTCCGCTTCACCTTGTTCAGCAACCAGAATGTATTTCGCCTCTTTCTTTACCGTCTTTAATAGTACAAGTATACAACTATGGTTCATCATTCTTTATTTGGTTCTTATGTAATTCTTGATGTATACCTATGAATCGAATAATTCATTGGTTGTATGAACCTGAAGGATATGAATAAAGCTATAGCATACATTTAATTTCAATTTCAATTGGATATAGCAGCAATTAAATTATGGTGAAATTATGCTCTCTAGGTTGTTATGACACACACGGTTGGTAAAATAAAGACGTTTGTGATATACACCATAGTCCCGAGACGGTTGATGGAGAGGAAACATGTGCAAGCGTGCACACAGTTGCCGTTTGCAAAGCGTGTGCGATATCATACAATATCACAAACGGTGCTGGCAAACTAACTGTTTGCGATAGTTTCCTTATCGTACACGATTCGCAACCATGAACTATTTCTGATGAAGTATGCATCCTAAACATTGCACCACAGAATAGCGTGTGCGTTAGTAGCCTTATCATACACGATTCGCAACCATGAACTGTTTCTGATGAAGTATGCATCGTAAATGTGGCACCACAGAATAGCATGTGTGATAGTAATCATGTACGACAATGTTATGACGGTCTGACGTTTCGTAATCGTATCCGACACTCGTACGACAATTAACTAATCATCTTAATTATTTATCGCATATGGTTTGTGAAAAGCGAATGTGTGTGATTGTATGCTTATCATACACGTTCTATAATAGTGAACTATTTGTGATGGGCCGGGCATCGTAAACATAGCACCAAAGAATACCGACTGCGATGGCAATGCAACCACAAATGAAAAGAAGTACTGTAGGGTCGCTATCCCCGACGGTTTCTGGGTCGTGTGGACCCCCTAATCTCGCACACTCACTAGGTGAAGGTTTCAAATGCCATTGCGGAAAGGGGTTTAAAACCGTTTGTATAGCACCGACGCGTACGAGTGACAACATAGTGATCGCGTCAAACATCTAAATATATAAGAATATGCTGCAAGTTTAGTAGATTACGATGTGTAAGCTACAGTACTTAGCACTTACTCGATATAAGGTAGAATCGCAGGACAGTTATTCAACACATACCAAACCATTTGGTCCAAATCTTTAGGTTTGTTGTCTTGTTGACTATTCCCTGTAAGTCTAACAGAACAATCAAAAACATTTAGCTCGGGATTGTCTTCACCCACCTCTTTGCTAAGCTGATCAGTTGTTTCAATGTATTTTGAGTAGAATGTCAATGCTTTTGTAGCAATGTAGGCCTCTGCAATGGAACCCTTAGGTCTAGTTATGTTCCTAAGATAGCCCTTGAAAGTGCCTAGCCGCCTTTCAATAGGGTACATCCAGCCATACTGCACTGGATCTCTAAGTAGTGCCTCAACAGGTAGATGAACAGCCAAATACACCATCACATCAAAGAAGGCTGGATGATATATCTTCTGAAGGTCACATAGGATAGTTCGTATCTTGTCACTAAGACACTCAAAGCATCAATTATGATATTTCTACTGCATAGTTTCCTGAAGAATTGTCCCCACTCTGCAACTGCTCTGTATAAGTCAGGGCGGCCCAATCCTCTAAGGATAACATGTAAAACCCTTTGAAGTAGGACGTGGCAGTCATGAGTTTTCAATCCTTGTACCTTGTTTCCATCTGCACTGACTCTCCTTTCAGGGTTGGAAGCAAATCCATGTGGGAATCTCATACGTGATAGGACCTTGTGGAATTCTTTTCTTTTTACCTTGTCCAAGACGTACACAGCTGGTGCCATAACCCGTGGTTTACCTTCGTCTTCCACCTGCAAATCCTTTTTGATACCCAGGTGTGTCAAATCAATCCTAGACTTTAAGGTATCTTTCGTCTTGCCTTCAATATTAAGGATAGCTCTGATAATGTTGTCATATATATTTTTCCCGATGTGCATCACATCAAGATTATGCTGCAGATCCAAATCTTTACAATACTCCAAGTCCTACAAAGTAGACCTGCGGGTAAACAATAATGTCTCTTCTGCAACTCATCACTGGTGAGCCTCTTTGGCGCATCACGGATTTCATGCTTTGCATTGAACACATGTCTTTGGTCTTTTGTAGGACACGGCTTGTCCTTGGCAAGGAAACATCAGTGTCCAATGTAATAGATCTTGCTAAGTATTGCGTATGACAGCGGATTCTTGTCACAGCGAACACATCAATTGTAACCATGTGTCGTTCGTCCTGACATAGTGCCCAAAGCTGGATAATCATGGATGCACCAAATTATGACATCACGCAGAAAGAAATCAGCTGGTGGGCTGCTATATAGGTCTGGAGAGAGAACACCCCTCCATAGCTGTTGAAGTTCGTCCACACGAGGATCCATGAATAAATCAAAATCCTTTCCAGGACTTTTTTTGACCTAGGATGAGTAAGGCCATCATGTATTTTGATTCTTTGGTGCAGACATTTGGAGGCATGTTGTAAGCGATACCAAGCACTGGCCACATGCTATATGTGGCGCTCTGGTGGCCAAATGGGTTAAACCCATCTGTAGCTAAGCCAAATCTAATGTTTCTCGGGTTAGCAACAAACTTTTTGTGTTTATGATTCAAGCTTTTCCAGTCACTACCATGAGATGGATGGCTCAATACATTTTGATCTCTATACTCCTGGTTCCTATAATGCCACAGTAGATCCTCTCTTGTTTTAGCATCATGAAACAACCTCTGCAATCTTGGTATAATTGGAAAATGTCTTAGAACATTATGAGGAATCCTCTTCACAACATCGCCATCTTTCCATCTTGATGATTTGCATTTTGGGCATTCACTTAAGTTGGCATAATCCTTCCGGAATATAACACAATTATTCTTACAAACATGGATCATATCATATCCAATTCCAACTCCACGAAGGAAATTCTTCATTTTACTATATGTGTGTGGCAGCTCAGACGCATCTGGGAAAGATTTGCGGAAAGTAGCCAACATCGCATCGAATGATTTGTTGGTCATCCGCTCAAATGTCTTCACTTGAAGAAAGGTGACCATAGCTGAGAATACTGACTGCTTATCTCCTGGGGTGACAACCACGTTCCATTGTTCCAACATGCGGGCCCACCGTTTTTCTTCCACAAGCGAAAGTTCATGAAATGCGTGAGCATTTTGTAGCATTGTTTCAGTGTTGGTCAAACTTACTGGCTCCGCCACTACCACCTCCTCACCCTCCTCTTCCACCTAAGCATCATGCAGATCAAGATGGTGATCTGCTGCTTCCACATAGTCAGTAACATTAACGTTCACAGTTTCACCATGATGAACCCACCTAGTATATGTGATGGACATCCCATACAAGTGTAGATGATTTTTCATAGTTGATTGGGGTCTTGTAACTTAATTCATACAACTGCTACACGGGCAGAGCACATCTGATTTCAGACCACCATACTCAGCTCTGATAAAGTTCATGAAGTTTTCAACCCCTCGACATAGGTAGCAGAGAATCTTTGAGCAGAAGTTATCCAAGTCTTGTCCATCTATTAGACATACAAATTAGTTCTTCTACTAGATATTAGAGGAAAAGCATATATGCTTTTTTATGAAGTCCAGAAAAAAATACCTAGGTCGATGTCTAAAGCTATGTCAAGATATTTGGACAAGTAGATCTAAGTAACGAAATATATGTAAAGCTAATTCAGCCAATAGATTTGAGTGCTAAATTATGGCAGGTTGTTTCCGGAGTCAATGAGGCTGAGCACACAGCCATCGAAGGGCATCTCAGTAACAAAGATCGATTATAAAATGGTGTAGAGCTATTTCACCAAACAGATTGGCTACTAGACCATGGCAATCTACGTCACAATAAATATATGACAAGATATTTTAGCAACTAATCGGGCGTGGCATGCCATCTCAGCTAAGCAGATCGAGTGCAGAATAGGGCAAGGAAGCTTCTTAAGCAGCGCATATTGACTGTAAACTATTTCGGCAAACAGTGATATTAACAGCATCTATCAGCTAACATTCAACGCTACTCCGACATGCACGGGGCCTTAGTCTAGAATGCGCGTACCGTGGGAGAAGCTGAACGCTGTGCGTCTCCAGAAGAATGTCGCCAATGGTGGTGGCGCAGCTAGAGGGTGATAGACTACGAGAGCATACTGTACGAGCGAGAGGATCGCCGTGCATCCCCTCGACGGACGGTGGGATCGACGCAGCGGGGAGGGTAGCTTTTGTGGAGCGAATTGAGTGGAGGTGGCCGGGGGGAGGGGGTTTGGGGAGTATTATTGGCTAGTTGCAC
>NC_041383.1:289149926-289164776 GCF_002162155.2 Triticum dicoccoides | reverse complement strand
GCACATGGTCGGTTTTTCCAAGTGCAGTCCCACGTGTCAGTGAAGAGGCAAGCCGAAGCACGTACCATTTGTGTGAGCCGTGTGCAGGACCGACCGTGTGAGGGGTGCAATGCGACCACGACAGGCGTGCTATGAGTGTACTGCCTTTTTCCTTTTAAACATGGTGTTGCGCGTGATCTATCGATACTACTACTAGTAATCCGATAATCCCGACTAAAACGGCGCGCCCGGTTCTTTTCCCGCGCGATATGCTGGGAGGTTGGCTTAGTTGGTTTTTTAGGACGAGTAATGCTACACGTACATAATCGCAGTTACGTAATTGACATAATGTGAAACCTGTGGGCCGTTGATTGGAGATTGGGGGGAGGGAGGGGCCCACCACCAGGAAAATCAGGGGGAGAGAGAGAGGCAATTTACGTTAACCCTTTCGTAGGTTTCCGTAGGTGTACAAAGATGTGAAATGCGTGAATGTGTAGTGGTCATATGTAGATTGGAGTGCCTAAGATAAATTGTGTATGTAGACCCTATGTGTTTATTTACTTCACATGTTAGCTTTGTCTCGGGTCAAACCTTCTAAGTTTATACACACAAAAATGAATCATCATTCCATATATTTTCATACTCCTACAATATATCTTACTATTATTGTGAAAGTTCATATACACCGGACGAGATTCATGCAAACACGACAGATTTTCATTACATGTTGAACTTTTATAGGACAGAAAAATAAAAGAAACCCGACCCTAAACCTATTCTACGGCGGCGATCGACGTCCTCCATCTGCCATCTCCATGTACGGGGGCGGGGTTCAAGACTCATGAAGTGAAGGTGCGGTCTCCGGCGAGGAAGAGTAGAACACGGGAGATGGACCGGCCAGTTGGCACACCATGCTCTACCGCCTCCCGTGCCCTACTCATCCTTAGAGGAGTCCCCGACCTCGGTGGTGCCAATGGACGTTAGGTCGATGATGATGGATGTGGACGGTCCGTCGCTTCACCTGCCACATGCACCACTGAACGTTGTACGGCGACAAGTAGGATGCGTGGCTGACAGTGCCCCCGTCGTCGGCCACCAGTGTGGCCACTGCTTATGCGGTCGCGTCCGCGTCCAGCTGTGCTGCTATTGCGTTGCAAGCGGTGACTTGAGCGAGGGCGGTGACCTCGAGCTTCATCCCTGAAGACAAGCTCTCCCGCAGAGTGTTCATGCTCGAGGATGGTGGATGTGGTGCCAGGTAGCAGGAGTATGCACTATGGTGTGAAGTTTAGTTGGGCATTGCCGCTTTAAGTAGCGCATTCCAGTGAGGCCAAGCATCCGGGTGCATCATTAGGTCATAGGAGTTGGTTCCTCAGGCACCAAGCCTCTTAATGACGGCATACGGATGGACGACATGAATGCGGGGAGCTGGCGCCGGATGGGAACCCACCGCGCGACGACGTGAGGGACGAGGGTTTTTATTGTGCTAGGGTAGTCAGTTGCGGTCGTGGTAACATTGGAGATGCCCTTTGCTCACATGCGATCCCCACATGTCATTGAAAAAGTAAGACGACCCGGTATGGTCTCAGGTCCTAGGGATGCAGTTGGCTGCGCTAGAACACTCTGCGGAAGTGTCGCGGTGTGCACGCAATTCGGCGCCCCGTGCATCCTCAACAAGCCGGGTGTTGATCTGCTAGTCATGCCACAGTGCTAATGCCACCCTGAAGCCGATCATGTCCAGTGATGATGAGCATGTCGCTCGCCGCGATCGCCGTGTCCAGAGGCGGCGCGAGAGCCGCACCATGTTGCTGGCCCCCATGAGCCACATGAACGGTTGCCGTTGGTGAGAAGGTCATGGGCCAGCTCCTCCATTGGACTAGTCTGCACCACGTCATCCTGACAGGTGTGCCCCACCTGTCGGTTTCCTTGTTTTCCTGGCCAAATTCGAGTATCAGTGGTCTCATTATGCATTAGGCATAGAACAGGTGGTTTTTGTGCCCTGGTTCAAATGTGGTACAGTACCAAGTTGTTACCCTAGCCCCAAGTGTGGTGGTTTTGGGTACAGTATGA
The DNA here is from genome assembly GCF_002162155.2 of Triticum dicoccoides. Lineage (NCBI taxonomy): Eukaryota > Viridiplantae > Streptophyta > Magnoliopsida > Poales > Poaceae > Triticum > Triticum dicoccoides. Next base: position 289,162,730 of record NC_041383.1, on the reverse strand, counting down.
CCCTTTTCCTTTTCAACTTGTGAAGCGTAACACTTGATTAAGTAGTCGGATGGTGTGCTAATGTAGGTGTCCGACTGTTTCAAGGAATAATTGAGGTGTGCCCTGTCCGTGCCCGTATTTAGGGGTCCAACTTACCATGTTCTGGCAGTAGAAACTATACTAGTTCCTGCGTACTCCCTTTGTTTTTATTTACTCCACATTTTAGCTTTGCTCAAAGTCAAACTTTGTAAAGTTTGACAAAGTTTATAGATAGAAATAATAACATATACAATAACAAATCAATGCCATTAGATTCATTATTGAATACAATAACAAATCAATAACAACATCATATAGATTTGCTATTGTAAATGTTCATATTTTTCTATAAATTTGGTCAAAATTTATGAAGTTTGACTTCAGTCAAACCTAATATGAAGTGTAAATAAAAACGGAGGGAGTATCTTACTCCATGACCAAGACAGAAGGGAAAACGAGACAACTTAATGTTTATTTGAGATGTTCAAGTATAATCATGTGGCGTTGCTTATTTCTCATTCCTCTCCAACCCTCTTCTCCATCGATCATGCCACCCTCCGGTCGAGTCCATCCGCCCGCATGCCTCATTTGAACATTCTGCCGAGTATCATTCGCATGTGGGCCTAGACCACGCTTGTATTTCCGATGTTGTAATTTTTCCAACATGCATACAGACAAATAGTTTGTTTAAAGGTTCACTTTGCCTCCACTACATGTCGCTTCCCATCTTAGTTTTGACATCCCATTCGGTTCATGCCCCGACACATCTTGATGAGATCGATTGATGTCGAGAGATCAAGCGTGAGTCGTGCTAGGAGATAAAAGGTTTGGTGTGTTTCTTTGATAGAAATGACCCAGGGGGTCTGTGTGGATCGGAGGGAGTATATTGTACGTTCAAAAGCGAAACAAACATACTATACCCACCCCAGTCCTCTTTCAATTGATCTCTGGACCCCGAGATGAAACCGAGAGAGAACGAGTGGGTGCATGTGTGATACCTAAGGAGGATTCAAAATTTTGAACCGGTGATCATAGCGTCAGCAAATCATATATAAAGGGTATTCAATGTTCGTTTCTCTTTTGAACGGACAATATACTCCCTCCAATTATATCTAGTTTACATATAAATTTTATGTGTAGTCAAAGTATCCCTACTTTGATCAAACTTACAGAAAAAAGTATCAACATTCAACAACTCCCAATCAATATTGTTAGATTCGTGCGTACTCCTAGATTTGTATTCAAATAGAGATGGTTTTCGATTTGTTTTCAAACAATTGAATGTACGCATGCTCTTCCTACTAGGATTTTGCAAAGTATAGCCAGTCCAATAGTAACTTTTTTAAGCTCCCTGTTCAATAGTAGTAGAAGTAGTAGTACTAGTGGAGTAATAACAACATCTGTAGTAGAGTATGTAGTGCTCATAGTACTAGTAGTATAGTCCCTCTGTTTTTATTTACTCCACAAAAAATGGATGGAGTACTAGGAACACTTGGCCGACCTCTATCTCTTCTAGAAGTATAAATGACGCGGGCGGGGGAGGGGGAGGCACATCGGTTTGCTCTCAACTGCGGTCCCACAAGCGAGCGAATACGCAAGACGAAGCATGTTCCATTCGGTGAGCGACATGGAGGGTCCAGCGTGTCGGGGTGCAACGTGAACGCGACAAGAGTGATGTACACCGTCCGTTCCTTATGAACTTGCAAACTTCGAGTACTCCTTTTTTAACACAGTACAGACGCAAGCGCTCATACATGCGCACAAACACTCACCTCTATGAACGCACACACGCACACCCTTTTCCCTATGAGCACCTTCGAGAGACTGAGCCGTCATACCTCTATCTCTACTCTCGGTGATGATGGTGTGCCTGCCATCTTGCAATATAGACCGGCTGATCTATATCGGACGGATAGAAAGCAAACTATGGCAATTTTGCAAAAGGATGCCCACACCTCTATCGTTCATCCTTATCTCCCACAACTTCATTGTTGAGTACTTAAAAAATGAAACCTCTAGAACAATCTGGCATGGTGGCTCCTGCCGGCTTCATCCATCCCCATGCCTCCACTAAGTCCGACCACCAATCACCACCGCGCCCCACTCCTCCTCACCTTATCTCTCATCTTTCTCGAGATATCATTTTTTGATGAAATTCTCGAGATACCATTTTTCAATGAAATTCTCGAGATATCATAAACAAATGCATCCTGATGTTCCGTGCAATGCACAGGCATCTTGCTAGTCATCTTGAGATTTATGAAGTCACCGCCTCATCATCGATAGGAACAGTGGGGAGGTCCGGACGTCTGCCACGTGAAACTCCAAAACTTTGGTCCCATCCCACCCCACAACTCTCCAGGCTCCAGCCATCCGGCTTTGCAAACTCCGCACAGTCAAAACCAATTGACAGGTCGTCACCGGAACCACTATCCACACTAGAACCTTCGATGCTTGGCCTACGCCAGCTACTTGCCGGCCAGTCACCACTGACCAAAAACAACACCTCCTCTCCAGCCCACCCCCACCTTTCGATCCCCTAGCCCGCATCAACCATCTCCTAGTTCTTCGTAAAGCCATGGTGCGCCACAAGATCACGTACTACAAGATGCTAACGCTGGAGCACCGTGCAGAGATCATGGCGGCGGTCGGCACCACAGACCTTCGTTCCCAAGCTCGCTTTGCGATGGGCCAATCCCCAAATTTTCCGGAGCCAAGCTCCAAGGAGGAGGAAGCCGATCCAATGTTCATGGCAGAGGTCGTGGCGCAGAAGGACCCCGATACGTATGAGATGATGGACGTCGACTTCATGCGGGCATCTGCGTCCCCCATGTTGCAGGCGGACCAGCGGTTCAACCTGGCGATCCTAAAGGAGGACCGGGAGGCTATGGCTCAACTGGACGCGGAGCGTGTGGATGCCTCTGCCATCGAGGCCCTCTTGCAGGCGGAATCGGATGTCGTGGATGTGAACCGGGCGGCGGAGGCTCAAATTGACGTGGAGCACATGGATGCCACTGCCATCGAGGCCCTCCTGCAGGCAGAACCGAACGTCCCGGACTTGAACCGGGAGGTGGAGGCTCAACTCGATGCGGAGCGCATGGATGCCGCTACCATCGAGGCCCTCCTGTAGGCGGAACCGAACATCGTGGACGTGAACCGGGCACTACTCGCATCCATGCAGAGTGCCCACACACTCCACCTAAATGAGTAGCTAGAGGCCGAGGACAACCACGGTGCGGAGACACATGTCGGCAGCTACGGCTGTTCGCGCCGGTAGCCAAAGACAACGAGTTGTCTTGTTCCGTGAGCAGTGATAGCTTTTCTTTATGTTGTTGTTCTTAGGGATCTTTTGCTATGTAAAAACATATATTTGTGCAAGTTGCCTGAATTTCATCATTTGGGTCAGTCGACCATTTCTAGCGGTTGGAGGAATATCTTATGTCTCCTAACCCTTTTTCTTCCTCACCTCTTCTTCTTCGCCAACAGACCACCGCACGGGTCATACGGGTCTTCCCCAACATGCGGTTGGATAACCATACTGTATGAACGAAAATTATGTGTCAGAAGTAGGATGAATGAGTTTGGTTTGATCACATGCGGTAGCACGTGTCAGTGAGGGTGCGTTCCCTTGGTTGGGTTTGAAGTGTGCAGGAGCGACTGTGTGAGGGAGTGGTGCGACCACGACAACCGTGCGCAAGTGTACCTTCTTTTCATTTTGAAAATTTTAGGCAAGCTTGGTAAAAATGTGTGGAGAAGTATGGCAATGCAAGGCCTAGACCCAAACAGCATACAAGTATGTACGTACTACTTGTGTTAAAAAAGAAAGGCGGGGTTTTCCTCCACGGGATTGATTGATACAAATCCTCGTTTGACGTGTCAATTAATGCGTATTTTTTCTCCAACGCCCAAAGAGCTAACCATCTCACTCCTCATTGCTTGATTAATGCAGCACCATGCAAACCAATCTTCTCACTTCCGCATGCATGCAAGGGTATATTAATGTCCTGGTTGCTAGTACGAGGCAAACCCCATCAATTTTGCCTCGATTAGTGTTGGTGTCCCTCTGCAAATTGTAATTTTTATACTGGCCTTGTATAAAAAAATGGAGGTAGTAACTATTTGACTTCCTTCCCCATTGTGGTGACGTTGACGATATCTCGAACATTGTGGCTTTGAAGTGCGTTCGATGGAGCACACCATTGAGGGAGACCACTAAGTCGTTCGCAAGTGCCGCTTGCAAGCCAAGACAACCACCTTCTTTGCATCCAGGAAGCCCGTTCAACCAAAGGACACGTAAATGTACTAGTACTACACAATAGCGTCGTCCATCTAGCTTAGTGCGGTAAGTTGGTTTCTCGAAGAAGACGATGGAGAAGCGGAGTCAGCAAAGAGTGAAATGATGGTTGCTTCGTCCATGCTTTGTGACTTGACTCCTCACTGCTTTGTGATTTGTGATAGAAGGGACAGGGGAGTAGACTTTGTGCTCTATACAGTACATGCGTCCAAGCACACGAGAAAGAGGAGAGAGGTTGCAATTTTCCATTCTTTCAATCAATCTATTAGGGAGCTTCGGCTCCATATTTTTGGCTATGGCAGTACCATCCACAATGGTTCCCATCGATGCCAAAAGCTATTTTCACATTTGGCTACTCATTGTGGATGCCCTTAACCGACTTGGGTTTGCTCTTGTGTGCTATCTATACAAATGTCGATTATACTGATCTAAAAAATTATACTATCAAGATTAGTAAAAAAAGAGGTGATTTTGTTGTGCGGAAGGCGGGGGAGGTTTCTTATTTTTAGAGGACGTTGGCCTGGCGGTTTGCTAACATGTGGTTCCATGTGTCAGTGCTTTACCAAGCCGATCCACGTCCCACATGAGGCAGAACAATGACAGAAGCAACACGGGGTTAACTTGAAGAAGATGAGGGAGAAGCGGATTCAGCAATGAGTGGAATGATGGTTGCTTCGCCCCTCCAACTTCTTCTTTTAGCATTACTTCGTCCCTCTCAACGTAACTACGGGAAAGGTGGAGCTTTGTGATTTGATGCCTCGTTGCTCATTACTATGCCGGCGCCATGACTGGGGTGCTTCACCCCTACTGCTCTGCACTGTTATTTCGGTATGGCATGTGGACCCGGTAGCTTGATGTCCCACATGTTGGCGAAAGGGACTAGAACATTTACGAAAGCGAGCACTCTGCTCTTATGACGAAGGAGTACACGACTCAGCGGCCTAGTGAACTGTTACTCGTACTATAGTCCTACTATATTTTGCTGTTTCGCACGATCCATCGATACAAACCCGATTAAACAGGCAAGGGCGGGATTTTTCCTGCATGGTAGATGATACTAGCCATACATTTCAAAGGCAATTTTAATGTGTAAAAATTGAATAATTAAGTAACAATATGAGATCTAGTAAAACTAAAAACACATATGATTTGTTGCGTTAGAGTGTAGTAGTAATGCTGTATTTCATAGTTGTTAGATGTAACATGCGAGAACGTGTAGAGATGTAATTTTAGAGGGCCTACAGAGAGAAATTGGGCATAAAGTGGATTCAAATATTTGTATTCGTCTTCATAGCATTTGTAACTCATATCTACATTTTGCAGAGTAGACGTGAATGCTTGTTCACTCTTACGAAACTAGTGCAACAATAATGGGGTGGCATGCGCCAATTTAAGCACTAGCATGTTGGCCTACTCGGCTCCACAGAGAGAGCAAGAGAAGAGAGAAAAACACATGCGATCAGTGTATTTCAAGCGAAAAGCGTAATACGGTCACCGGACTTCAGAATACGCTCATTACGGTCACCATATATGTTTTGCGGTGATTATATGGTCACTTGCTCACTGTTCAGCATCAGATTGCACTCTGTTGAGCGGCCAAATAGTCTGCGTGGCACTACGTTGACTGGTTAAATTGACCATGTTCCTTTTGGGTCCCACATGTCAGTTTGCATAGGAAAAAGGTAGGATAAACACAAAGTTACGCAGGCGCGACAAGACTCCACCCGTGCGCGGGAACCACCTGGTTGTGTATGTGTCTGTCAGGGCCTGATGTGTGCGCATGCACGTGTAGGTTGATAACTTGAGCGTGAGAGTGTGTGCTGGTCGTGTGGTGTGTGCGTGCATGTGTATTTGAGTGTTGCGTGCGTGCGTGGCTATGTGTGTATGTGTGAGTGTTGCGTGCGTGCGTGGTAGCATGTGTATGTGTGAGTGTTGCGTGCATGCAGTTCATGTGCATGTGTGCGTGTGTGTATAATCACCACACCAGCTCATGTGTGTTAAAACAGACGGCTCAGCATACCAATACAAGGCCACCTTATCCGATGTTCCCACGGTTATAACTTTGAACCACCGTCCAATATTTTTTTAATCCTTTGTTTTCATTCTTATACACGTCGACAGGTGGGCCCAATGGTAGTGAGATAATGTGATGCAACTCTAGAGGTGCCACGTGGAGCGTTTAACTTGTCAACTAGTCGTGTCTTGAGCAAATGCCCGTGACTATATAATAACCATAAAACATAAATGGTGACCGTAAAGAGTGGATTTTGAAGTCCAATGTATGTATCTTGTTTTCGCTTGAAATACAATGATCGACACCATATGTATCACGAGAGAAAGATAAAACATGCGTGAATGTGCTGGGGGCATACTTTTAGAGGACGTGGAGATAGTTTGTGTGCGTACGTGGAAGGGTCATAGAGGGGGTGTATGCGATGGGGAGAGATGCTCTTTGTTTCTCTTTATTATGACTAACTTTATATATAGTATAAAAATATAAAAATTCACAGTGCGGAATAAATATCATTGGGTGCACCACATAATGCAAATTAACGTTCATACTCCTCCATATAACTTTGTAATGTTGTATATATGTAGAAATTCTAAAATAATTTTTTGGCCACACTTTGTGTGGTTTTATTCAAAAGGAATGTTGTATGCGAAATAAACGTGAAGAGAGGGCTTTTTAGATAAATGGGGTACGTGATGTAACATGTGTGAATGTGTAGTTGACGTATTTGGTAGGGCCTAGAGAGGTATGTGTATGTATTACATATTCGAGAGAGGCATGGATAGAGGGGGTCGGTGAGGGGGCGTGGGAGAGATAGCACGAGAAACGAGAGAGGTCTAGAGAGAGAGACGAATAGGATGTCACGGCGAGAGATGCCCTTGAGTGTGTATATGCAAGGGGGGAGGGGATAGAGGCACGCGGAGAAAATATTTTGGGTGGTGTCTGTGTTGGTATGTGTGGGTGTGAGAAGATAACGAGACCTCGGGGTAGAGGGTGTGTCACCGCGTGAGATCTGGTGGGCCGAGGTGAGGTCCTTGGTTTGTTTCCATCCCGCGCCACATTGGTCGGCCCGTGACGCATTCAGGGATACCCATGGAGGACTAGTCGTACAAGACAAAGATACCAGAGTCGTGAAGGACTCTGTGTCCACTGACAAAGCCGGCTCGGATTTGTAGCCCTAGGTCCTCGAACTCAGTTAACCCCTTATCTCTGATATTACCATTCATCCAACCTCACTTTAAGGGGCATCCTATAGAATGATTTGCTAGAAGATAGGTGGAGATAATGCGTGCGAGACAGGCCCAAAGATAATGTGTGTGCAGGAGACACGTATGCGAGTCTATGTATATAGAAAGGGTCGATGGGGATTGTGCGTGTGTATGCGTGTGAGAGGAAGAGTGCTTGTGATAAAGGTTAGTGAAAACAGTCGTAAATGGTTGCGAGAGGGAGGGAGGGTGATACCGAGAGCATGTCTGCGATAAAGACACCTCGAGAGAGAGAGTGTGAGCACGTGTGAGAGAACACCGATGGATATACACCATGTGCGCGTATGTGTGAGAGAGAAAGTCAGCATGTGTGTGAGGAGGGGCCTATGGAGAGTGAAAGTACACGTAAAAGACTGATGTACACATTGATTAAAAATATAAATTGTATCCAAATATTAGGATGGGATCATGATATTTGCAATTCGCGTAAGGAAGGTCATTGATCCATCAGACATCTATATTCTATCGAATTTGAGCATGTCTATGTTATTATTCGACATAATTGATCCACAAAGTTAGTATTTTGAACTCCAGACAATGCATTGCTTTAGCAATTCGAATATAAACGTGAGTATACTTCATGTTGTGTGTGTAAAGCACATTATACATACCAAAGTTACACAATGAACATTATAAATAGCTACCTGTGAACTAGCATATATTTGACTTCAAGTTAAGGTGGTTTAGAAAATTCGAATTCAACATGAAGTCCATTCAATCATTTGAATTCGAGATCATGGCATTTGTAAATCATACCTAAATTATGGGGGCACCAATCTTTGCTCTACTTTTGTACATAATAGCATATATAGTCGTGTAGAAAATATATTAAAATTTACCTCCTCCATTCCAAAATGATCGAAATATCTTTCTAACAAACATTGGTCCCATGCGGTTTCGGGCGAGTAGATGCTCTTTTGGCGCTTCGTGAAAATTATGAAACATAAGCATTCACGTTTAAGAGTACTCTTGAACTTTGAGGATTGGCCTAAATAGACAACGTTAAATTTGATGTTGTATGTCTGAAAACCTCAATTAATTGTGCGCTTCTTTTTGAAATTTTGACACTTGCAAATCCTATAACTAGTGCGCATAGAGGCACCAAAGCAGTGCACACCCGTACACTAGAAAAAGGATACGTAAGAGGAAAAACAATAAAGAAAAATGCTACCCATGCAGTGCACAAAAATGTAGCACAAAACATGTGTAGTACGGAATGCGTGCACATGCAGTACATAACCCTGATCAATGCAGTGCACGGATGATTTACTAAAACAGTGCACGCCCCGACATTGAAAAAAATACTTAAGAGAAAAAATACAAAGAAAAATTTGCCCACCCAAGTGCAACAGGCCCCAACCAGTCTCATAGAAGGTCTGCGCCCACAGAAGGCGAGTCGTTCTAAGTCACAATGCATGGGTCCGGCCACACATGGGCCAACAGGTCAAAGAGCATAGAGCAGCGAGCACCGTGTATAACCACCCAACTAAGTAACCAGAGGAGTTCGATACAGCAGCCTCGCCAGTGCTTATAAACAGGTCGGGCGGGCCTTCCGCGGGCGAGGTGGGACTAAACATTAGGACGCACACAACACACCGGAAACCAGCCGTGCTCACTGTGACTCCCCCGATTCAATCGTACACTAGTCATGCACGCAAATGTGTACGGTCAAGATCAGGGACTCACGGGAAGATATCACAACACAACTATAAAGGTAAAATAAGTCATACAAGCATCATATTACATGCCAGGGGCCTCGAGGGATCGAATACAAGTGCTTGAACATAAACGAGTCGACGGAAGCACAAACTGGGATACAAATCGAAAGAGGCGTAGGCCTCCTGCCTGGGATCCTCCTAAACTACTCCTGGTCGTCGTCAGCGGCCTGCACGTAGTAGTAGGCACCTCCAGTGTAGGAGTCGTCGTCGACGGTGGCGTCTGGATCCTGGGCTCCAACGTCTGGTTGCGGCATCCGGAAAGAAGAGGAAAAGGGGGGAAAGAGGGAGCAAAGCAACCGTGAGTACTCATCCAAAGTACTCGCAAGCAAGGATCTACACTACATATGCATGGGTATATGTGTAAAAAGGCAATATCGATGGACTGAACTGCGGAATGCCAAAATAAGAGGGGGATAGCTAGTCCTATCAAAGACTGCGCTTCTGGCAGCCTCCATCTTGCAGCATGTATAAGAGAGTAGATTGATGTCCTCCAAGTAGCATCTCATAGCATAATCCTGCCCGGCGATCCTCCCCTCGTCGCCCTGTGGGAAAGCGATCACCGGGTTGTCTCTGGAACTTGTCTGGGTGTGTTTTATTAAGTATCCATTTCTAGTTGTCATAAGGTCAAGGTACAACTCCGGGTCGTCCTTTTCCTGAGGGACACGGCTATTCGAATAGATCAACTTCCCTGCAGGGGTGCACCACATAACCCAACACGCTCGATCCCTCTGGCCAGACACACTTTCCTGGGTCATGTCCGTCCTCGGAAGATCAACACGTTGCAGCCCCACCTAGGCACAACAGAGAGTTCAGCACAACGGTCTAAATCCTATGCACGCAGGGGTCTGGGCCCATCGCCCGTTGCACACCTGCACGTTGCATGGGCGGCCGGTGAGCAGACCTAGAAACCTCCATTACAAAGGAAGTTGTGTTACGCGGTCCAACCCGGCGCGCGCCGCTCAGTCGCTGATGTCAAGAAGGCTTCGGCTGATACCACGATGTCGAGTGCCCACAACTGTTCCCGTGTAGTTGGTTAGTGCGTATAGGCCAGTGGCCAGACTCAGATCAAATACCAAGATCCCGTTAAGCGAGTTATTATGGAGTAACCGCAAACGCCGACCAAGGCCAGACCCACCTCTCGCCTAGGTGGTCTCAACCTGCCCTGTCGCTCTGCCACAAAAATCCACACAGAGGGCCATCAGGACAAATATCCTTTACACCCCCAATCCGTGAATCACTCGCGGGTACTCAATGATCCAACCCGACTTTAGTCACCATCTATATAGTATGTATATATATATAGTATATACCCGTGATCAGCTCCCGAGTGATCACGGCCCGATAGTATAGCAAGGCAGACTGATAAGAATGTAGAGCCAATGATGATAAACTAGCATCTTATACTAAGCACTTAGGATTGCGAGTAAGGTATCAATGACTGTAGCAACAATGACAGGCTATGCAACAGAATAGGAGTAACCGAACAGTAACATGCTACACTACTCTAATGCAAGCAATAGAGAGAAGAATAGGCGATATCTGGTGATCAAGGGGGGGCTTGCCTGGTTGCTCTGGCAAGAAGGAGGGGTCGTCAACTCCGTAGTCGAACTGGGCAGCAGCAACGTCTGTCTCGTAGTCTACCGGAGAGAAGAGGTGGAAGAAACAGTAAATACAATGCAAACATAAGCATGACGATGCATGACATGACAATGAGCGGTGTTAGGTGCACCCTAACGCGATAGTAGGTGATACCGGCGAAAGGGGGAAACATCCGGGAAAGTATCCCCGGTGTTTCGCGTTTTTGGACAGAAGAACCGGAGGTGAAATGCTGTCGGTTCACTATGCTAGGGGCGTGTGGCGGGCGAACGGGCTGCATATCTGGATTAGTCTCGCCGTTCTGAGCAACTTTCATGTACAAAGTTTTTCCATCTGAGCGGCTTATTTTATATTAGTTTTAAAAGATTTAATCATTTTTAGAATTTATTTAATTATTTTTACATCAACATTATCCAGAATAGTGTATGCTGACGTCAGCATGACGTCAGCAGTCAACAGGGCATTGACTGGGTCAAACTGACGTGTGGGTCCCAGCTGTCATTGACTGTTAACTAACCTAATAGATTAATTAGCTAACCTAAGTGATTAGGTTAATCTAATCAGGATTAATTAAGTTAATTAATTATCTTAATTAATTAGTTAATATTTTATTTATTGTTATTACTATTTTTTAATTCTTTTATTATTATTATTAAAACATTCCTCCGGGTGGGCCCCGTTTGTCATAGGCCCTAGGGGCCTTAGAGGGCGCCGGCGTTAGCGGGTTCGGGCGCAACGGGTGCCCAGCACCCTTTCGTTCAGGCGCATGCCCAGGGGAGGGCAGAGCCGGCAGGGCGCCGGAGCAGGGGGAGGCCGGTGGCCACGGCGGGTGCGGTTGGTGGCAGCGGTGACCGCATAAGCAAAGGCAACGACGCGGCAGAGCAAAGCAGTAGTGGGGCTGCGGGAGGTGGACACGGCAAGGGCGCCAGGCGGGGCTTGGCCAACGCGAGCGGCGGGGTCGGGCAACGCCGTGCGTGCATCAGGCGCGGTCAGGGCATGGCGACCTTGGGACGTGTCGCGGGGAGCACGACGTCGGGCGCGCGGACGGCGGCAGTGGCTGTTGTGACCGAACGGGGAAGGGAAGAGGAAGAGAGGCCGGGGGCCTCACCGCGGGGCCGTAGGGACTAGGGAAACGGGGCTCGGGGAGGAGGACGGGGACGACGTGCGTTGACGAAGACGGGGAGGCGGTCCGACGAGTGGCCCTCCAGGCGGCGGCGATGATGGGATGAGCTCCCGACTGGCGACGGTGCGAGGACGGCGCAGGTAGGAGGCGAGGATGATGGCGAGGGGGTGGACAACGGAGAGGCCGAGGCGGCGATGGGGTGGCGTCTCCGGGCAGCGACATCCGGTGCCCCGATTCGATCTGGATCAGGGGGTGAGGGAGAGCGAGTGTGGGGAGAGTGGGGGTGTCGGTGGTTTAGGGTTTGGCCTGGGAAGGCCATATAGGGGACGGGGTGGGTCAGCCTGGTAGCAGCTGGGCCGGTTGGCCTAGTGGGGGGAGGGTTTGGTTTTCATTTTTTTGTTAGTTTTTTTTCTGTTTTGTCTTTTCCTTTTTATTTATTTTCCATTTTATGTTTTATTTATTTTAGAGCATTTTAGCATTTTCTAAAATTGTGTTTTCTTCACTATAATTATATGTGTAGTATTTGGCACAAACCGAACATTTTTGTTTTAATGTTTGAAAAAATTTGTTGTTTGCCATATTTTGAATTTGATTTTTGAACCGTTTTTGAACTAATGAGAGATTAGCAACAGTAATGGAGGTGACGTGGCATCATTAGCGTATGTTTATTGTAGCTTAACTATCCGGGCGTCACACTCACAAGCCGACTTGGGCCCAAATGCGTCTTCACTACCCGAACACAGGCCCAACAAGGTCGACTAAGAAAAAACAATAAGTTC
>NC_041383.1:289141064-289149350 GCF_002162155.2 Triticum dicoccoides | reverse complement strand
CCCTTCCCCTACCCCTCCCGTACCAGGGACTGCAGTAAGTACAGGCAAAAACCAGATGCAGTACGCAACACTAGAAAAATGCAGTGCATTTTGTTACACGATGCAGTACGGTATAGCAATACAGTTCCGGATTACCTACATGAATAAATATTACCTACATGCATAAATACACGACATAGAACACGGCGAAAAACTCATAAAATTGAAGAATGCATTGTACTTTTTTAGGGGCTGCAGCAAGGACATGCAAAAAACGGTGAAGTACGCACCTGTAGACAAAATGCAGTTCTGTATTGTAGACGATGCAGTGCAGAACTATAACCAATGCAGTTCCATTATCATGCAAGATACATATATAAACGTGACAAAATGCCCGTTCGCACAGAAAGTGGTATTTAAAAAAATTACTGATCAAAAAGAAAATAAAACCACGTTAAAAAAACCACGTTCATATACAACCACACCCAATCGGAGCGGTTCCATCGCCACAAGCCCACGATCACAGATGCAACACCAACCCACGATCTGCACAATCGCATTGTCAGTGAGATCATGCAGTTCATCCAATGCGGCCATCCCACCCCGCGCCCTCCCCTTAAATTCAGACCCCCGCCAAAAGGCCTTCTCATCCACAACAACACAAGTATCCATTGCGCTGCCACCAAATCGCTCCATATCCACGCAAAAACACCAAGCCCTACTACCGGCAATGGCGTTCGCCGATGAGTACAAGGGCGACAAGGCCGTGGAGGCCCATGGCAACACCAAGTTGCACATCATCCACACCAATGACAAGAAGCAGATGGTGATCTCCCTCGTGCAGTACGAGCGCCACCTCAGCCTCCAGCACCACAAGATCGTCGGCATTGATCTCGAGTACAACAGCGAGCCTAAAGTGACGCAGAAACCCGCCCTCTGTCAACTCTCCATCGGCAAGAATCACCCTGTGCTGCTCTTCCAACTAAGCACCACTGAAAGGTGCACCTTCTTCGACAACTTCCTCGCTGACCCCAGGTACACCTTTGTAGGCTTCTCAATCGACGGCAACAAAACCAGGCTAGAGCGCATCAATCTGGAGGTCGCCAACTTCGTCGACGTCTAGAAGGAGTGGAGGGTGCCCGAGGCAACCAAGGAGTTGGACTCCCTTGGAGACGTCTCCGGCATGCTCATCGACGACTACTACAACAACCTGAAGAAGAAGATCACCAACGATGAACACAAGCACTGGGCCACCCTGCCTCTGTCCATGAGGCACATCGAGTACGCGGCGAAGGACGCCTATGCAGTGTACGAGATATGGAACCGCATCACCCTCACCCAGGACAGGCTTCGCCATGCAAAGCTGGAGAAGGAGGAGCCCCCTAAGAAGCGCGCCAGGAACACTGGGGATGGGGAGACGCTAACTGGTGAAGAAGAAGATGGTGCCGGCCAAGAGCCAACAATGCCAGCGTCATTTTAGAATTATCATCAAATTTGCTTTGTGTTGTTTGCTTATGTATCGTTAGTTTGCTTGTGTGCTGAACTTAGTTTGCTTGCCATGCAGAATCGCTTGTAATGATGAACTTTGATTATGTTAAACTGCTTTCTGTTCAACTTAGGCTGTGTTTGGTTGGACTTTTGTAGCCAACTTCTGGCTTTTCAAAGCTACAAGCTAGCCAAAGGGTGAAAATGAGAAGCAGAAGTTGTCAAAGTTGTAACTTCCTCGTAGTGCAATTGTCGCAGCCGGTGTACCCCCAACTCCAGCTTGGCGTTTTTAGCTGTCCCCTGATAGTTGTGTGGTATTTACCCACCTTTGCCACTGGTAAGTGGAAAACCTTTCAATCTATTCTCTCCCAGCGAACGGAAGCCCACCATGACGACATGAGAGGACCTCGTCCTCATCTCTTTCCACTCGTCCAGAGCACGGGCAGCCGCTGCAAGCGCTGTCACTTACCCTCTGCTGTCGGTGTCGCTGCCTACCATCCGCCGTTGGCTCCGCCTCCTGCATCCGCCGCCACGCCGGACCCTCCTCCGCCCCGCCTCGAGCGCTTCCCTCGGAGCAGCCGTTCCCTGAAGCTGCCGCTCCCGCCCAGCAGCACCGCCCCGGCACTTACGCCGGTGCCACCTCCCACGTCCGCCGCCACGCCGGACCCCCTCTGCCCCGCCTCGAGCGCCTCTCTGGATCAGCCACCCCCGTTCCAGCATGGCCGTTCTACCCGACAACCGCCACTCCTGCACAGCAACGTCGCCCCGGGAGCTACGTCGGCAGGTAGCAACCTCCTTCCTCCTCCAGCTTCCCTCATTCCCCTCCCTCCCTCCTCCCTCCCTCCATCATCTTCTGTTTGTTCAGTACATGGTATGGAGTATGCTTGCAAGGTGTTTGTGAGAATGCCTATAGGAAGAATAGTTTTTGTTCTGTTATGTTGTGTTGGTGCAAAAGGGAGATGTGTGTACAGAATGGTTAGTTGGCATGTGATTGATTGTTAGATTGTACATTGATGCATATTTTCATATGAGGGCAGGAACGAAACATGCGCATAGCATTGTTGTTTCATGTTGTCGTCAGTATAGTTTCTTGTTTGTTTGAGATCGAATACACACTACTCTTGACCTCCTGTGCTCAAAGATTGCAGGTAAAATCTGGCGATCTATGTAACAATGACACGAGAGTTTGCGAAGCATTGCATATAAATTATTTTCTTGAAGAACAACATTGCATAGCAAAGTTTGCCTTCAAGATTGTTAATTCGGCATGATTGTTGGCTTGTTGCATATGAGCTCAGGTGCTAAATGAGCGATCGAAGAAAGCTAGGAGATCACCAACAACTTTAGTGTTTATTAGTAGTTGAGCTGATTATGGTCAGATTTCTTATACAACTTATGGCTCAATTGGATCTAGTTAATTTTTTGTCTTGCCTTTGGCTCAATTGGATCCAGAGCTACATTGTATATCATGTGTGTATGAAATTAAATTGCTCTCATTGCAATCTTATGGAACATATGAAAGAGACGAAACGCTAAAGTCTTCAGAGTTGAACACCACGATCTACTCAAACTCCTCCGCGCCTGTGAGGACGACCTTTTGCTATGGTCCAATAGTTGTACCATCAAGCAAAGCAAAACATGCTCGGCGACTGGAGTACTATGTTGTTTCATCTTGCGGCGAGAATGTAAAACAATTTCTTCTTCCTCTCCCACCCCTCTACTCATGTACCTCTACCATGCTTGGTTGTAATTGTTACCGCTCATTAATATATCATTCAGGCTGGCGCAAGCCTGCCGTTGCAATGTCAAAAAATAAAAACAAATTGCTCTCATGTTTATGCATGTCCTATGAAATCAAAGATGTATAGTGCTCTCCCGCTTATGCATGTCTTGTGAAATAAAAGATGTATATTGTTCTCATGTTTGTATATACATATAGAGTGCAACATTTTAAAATGAAATTTTTCTTCCTGAAATAGTTATTTATATGTCAATTGACTTGCATATCAGTGTTTTATGGTCAATTAACATATAAACAGTCTCTCAGGCTCTCGGGGGCATTACAGAGAATTCACAATCAAATCTACAGTTTCGCCGTTGTTTTAACCAAACGGCTTCCAGCTTTTTCACAGCTAAAAGTTCACAGCAGCTTTCTCATAGCTCACAGCTCACAGCAGCTTTTTCAGAATCTACAGCTCAACCAAACACAGCCTTAGTTTGCTGGTGATGAACTTGTCGTACAGAATGCTTGTGCTAATTTGTTTTCTGTTGTTTGCTCATGTATCATTAGATTCGAGCAGTGCACAAAACGAAAATAAGATGCAGTGTGCAAAATCGGACACATGCAGTGCAAATTGTGTATGAATGCAGTACATACTCTGTTGAATGAAGTTTACACATACCCAACAAAGCAGTGCACGCCCCTAAATTTGAAAAAAAGAATACATAAGAGCAAAAACACAAAAAGAAAAAGACGACCTGTATATGTAGTGTGGAAATATATGAACATGCTGTACAGAAACATAATCAATGCAGTACAGGTATGATTTACTAAGCAGTGCACTCCCATACATTGGAAAAAAAGATTACATAAGAGCAAAAACATGAAAACAAAAATGAGAACTGCACATGCAGTACGGAATGCGTGCACATGTAGTACAAAACCCTGATCAATGCAGTGCACGCCCCAATTGACAAAAATACTTAAGACAGAAAAATACAAAGAAAAAAATTGACCACCCAGGTGCAAAAGGCCCCATCCAATCTCGTAGTAGGTCTGCGCCCACAGAAGGCGAGTCATTCTGAGTCACAATGCACGGGGCCGGCCACACATGGGCTCACAGGTCAGACAGCATAGAGCAGCGAGCGCCGTGTATAAGCGCCCAAATAAGTAACCAGAGGAGTTCGATACGGCAGCCTCGCCGGCGCTTATAAACAGGTCGGGCGCGCCTTCTGTGGGCGAGGTGCGACTAAACATTAGGCTGCACACGACGCATCAGGAACCAGCCGTGCTCGCAGGCCGACTTGGGCCCAATGCATCTTCACTACCCAAACACAGGGCCAACAAGGCCCACTAAGAGAAAACAATAAGTTCAAAAATAAAACATCAAAGAAAAATGAGAAACATTTTTTAAATGAATAACAACAAAAAAATGTACATCGACACTGCCAGAAACTACAGTTTGCTATTAATAAATAAAATGCAGGAAGACCGAAGTCAACATACAAATGAAGTCCGCGACGTACAACAATGCAGTTCTCCACGTGGAAGCATGAAGTATTCTTTTTTCTGAATTGCAGTTCTCTTCACTCTACAATGTAGTATGGCTAAAATGAAGAATGCAGCCTTGTTACTTAAGCAAAGAAGTCCAACACCCCTACCCACACTGCCCTCCATCCACACAAAAGTTGTATTACCACCAAAAAAGAGAAGAAAAGAAAGAACTCCATCAAAAAACTAAATGTGCGTACATTTGTGTGAATCCTAATCCGATATAATTCAGTGTACGAAGAATAAATTTCACTTCAATGCAGTACACTATGTGGACATACGCAGTTATGTTCTGATAGCAAAGAAGTGCACTGACTTGGAAAATTCACCAAAAACACAATCATCACATTTTTTTGACAGTTGCATCAATACCTTGAACTAGTCATGAAAAAAGAGGCGACGACGTTTCAGATTTCCAATGCACTAACAAAGCCTCCTCATAGCAAAACCTCTCTGCAATTGCCACGTAACTTAAAATAGAGCCCCACCATGCTACCACCCGCTCCACCTCTCCCACGTCCTAACAAGGAGAGCAGAGGAGAAAACAAAACTGCTTCGTCCCCCCCAAAACCCCATTGCATCTTCTTCCCCACACTTCCTATCACTAACCTCTCTCTCCAGAACAAACACGAGAGAGCAGAGGAGAGTCATGGCGGATGCACCTTAGTACAAGCAGCGCCGCACGTACACCAGGGAGCTCCACGATGTCGAGCTCCACGGCAACCACAAGCTCCACGTCATTTGCACAAGCAAGGGTGAAGACGTGGACAAGATGTTGTCCATGTTCAGGAGGAAGCTCGGCGGAATGCCAGTCAAACTAGTCGGCGTTGATGTCGAGTACACGCACTACGTGAAGCCACAACGGGCAGCAGTGCTCCAGCTATGCGTAGAAAAAGAATGCCTTGTGTACCACATCTCTGCAACTAAAGACATGTCAGAATAACTATCAATATGTACTATTGCTTGTCAATATTGATTTTAAATTTTCTTCATTGCAATTGCCAAATATTTAAACTTTGGTTCTCATTTTTGAAAAGCATGGCATATGAATTCATTGATAGTTTTCATCTGGCTCCATGTATGTCACTCATGTGTTCAATTCTTGAATTATATGATCTAGCAATACAGGCAGTTTTATTTTGTTTTACCAAATACAAATTATTTGGCTGAACAATAGAAAACTGCAACATTACTATACAAAACATGTATGAAATTCAGTTCAAGAATACAAGCATGCACAAAACATGCATTATTTATGCAATCTGTTATCATATTTACTAGTTATGTTGAACAAAGTATTAGCAACTACTCAATGCAACAGATTCAGATATTCATATTGCAGTTCAGTTTCAGAAAAAACCAAAAAACATTGCTAGTTCTAAGAAATAAACTATATTCACTCTATACAAACATATTGCAGGCCAATGGAACTAGACAAATTCCTCATGAATGGTGAGTACACCTTCGTTGGATTCGCCATTGAAGGAGATAAAAGCAGGCTGAAGGTATCTGGTTTGGAGATCAACTCCGACAACTACATTGATATTCGGGTGGAATGGAGAGACCCATACAATAGAAAGAAGTTTGACTCTTTGGCTGATGTTGCCGGCAGGATGATAGACATTCACTACCATGACATGAAGAAAAAAATTAACAGCAAGGAGGACCATACTCTGTGGGGATTTTGCCCGCTGCCAGAAAAGCTTATCAAGTATGCAGCAATAGATGCATTCGCAACATATGAGTCGTGGAGAATCATCTACAATGTCATAATGGGACTGGACAGGGCAAAAAGAGACAAAGAAGCAAAGAAGAAGAAGAAGAAGGTTGTAATCCAATACAGCAACTAGAAATAATCAGGGCTATGTTTAGTTTCACTTTACTTTAGTCGTTGTGTTGTTCTTTGTTTCATGTATGCAAGCTTTTGATGATGTCTGTTGCTTCATATCGAACATTTCTTTTGTAAAAACAATGTCAGTTTGCTTGTGATCAATTGCTTTCACAGAACTTAGTTTGTATCTAGACAACTTTGAAAAATGTAATGTGTGATACCAAAACATACTATTCACATACAAAACATATTCAAAAACAACGTTAAACAAAAAATATAAGTAATCTGACTACAACTCATACCTAAAAAAGAAAAGATTAATGCAGTTCACAATGGTAAAAATAAGCAGTACACATGTGTCCACATGCAGTCCACAAATAGTAATTATAGAAAAAGAACATTAATATTAATATTTCTAAAAAATATAATCCGCAAACCATTCTAAACAAACGTAAATACAGTTCACAGAACAAATATAAGGCAGTTCACAAAGTTTATACATGAAGTGTAGTACATGCATAAATGTAGAACTAGAAGGGTCACAGCAACTTTCGTGCGATGCACAACACACAGACTTGCTACGCGCAGTGCAGTACTCAACGTTGGTGCAAGCAGTACAAATGACATCATTCGTACTACCACGAAATATATATACTCCAAAAAGAAAAAATGCTTCAGATAAGGAAAAAATTAACCACCCAGCTACAACCAGGCCCCAGCCAGTCCCGTAATAGGTCTGCACCCACAGTAGGCGAGCCGTTTTTAGCCACAATGCATGGGGCCGGGCACACATGGGCCCACAGGTCAGAGAGCGTAGAGTAGCGAGCGTCGTGTATAAGCGCCCAAATAAGTAACCAGAGGAGTTCGGCAGATATGCCTCGCCAGCGCTTATAAACAGGTCGAGAGTGGTCTCCGCGGGCGAGGTGGGACTAAATATTAGAGCGCACACACAGCGCACCGGGAACCAGCCGTGCTCACAGGCCGACTTGAGCCCAATGCGTCTTACACCCCAACGGACCCAACAAATTCTCACAGCCCAAAACAAACAAAAGCCCAAGTACGCACAACTAGCAAGTAACTCTAGTACCCCCTCACCTAAAAAATGCAGTCCACTGTGCAGTCCGGTATGGGATGGAAGATGTGCTTTCAATAAAGCATTGCAGTTCGCTTAATCAATTATTATTTTTCCAGCAAATCGAGAACACTACAACGGCTAGCCCGAGTTAAACCACCTGCTCCACTTGGCAAATATTTTCACTTGGCTATAACGGCACAATCCCACGTCACACCCTGGCTTGGTTGACAGGCGCATTGGGTGTGACAGGGAGGCGACAGGGTGTGATAGACTCGCCTATGCATGCGGCATCGCGGCATGCCGCGTCGTCGCCTGCTCCGGCTCGTTCCAGGCTCGGCCTCGCAGGGGGGTGGGGAGGGGGGTCACGACCCCTCCTCACCACCCCCTGTTCGGCCTTACGCTAACGCATGTAGTACGCTTGGTTGACAGGCGCAGTGTGGACATTCTGTTTTTCCAACAATAGGACGCGCGCAACCCCAGAGCCACACCCCTAAGATAGACAGGGAGGCGACGGGGTGTGATGGACTCGCCTACGCATGCGGCACCGCGGCACGCCGCGTCGCCGCCTGCTCTGGCTCATTCCAGGCTCGGCCTCGCAGGGGGGTGGGGAGGGGGGTCACGACCCCCCCTCCCCACCCCTGCTCG
>NC_041383.1:289083090-289140606 GCF_002162155.2 Triticum dicoccoides | reverse complement strand
ACCCTAGAGCCACATCCCTAAGATAGACAGGGAGGCGACGGGGTGTGACGGACTCGCCTATGCATGCGGCGCCGCGGCACGCCGTGTCGCCGCCTGCTCCAGCTCATTCCAGGCTCGGTCTCGCAGGGGTTGGGGAGGGGTGGGGAGGGGGGTCACGACCCTCCCTCCCCACCCCCTGCTCGGCCTCACGCTAACGCATGCAGTGCGATTGGTTGACAGGCGCAGTGCGGACATTCTATTTTTTCCAACAATAGGATGCACGCAACCCCAGAGCCACACCCCTAAGATAGACAGGGAGGCGATGGGGTGTGACGGACTCGCCTACGCATGCGGCCTCATAGGGGGCGGGGAGGGGGGTCACGACCCCCCTCACCAGCCCCCTGCTCGGCCTCGCGCTAACGCATGCAGTGCGCTTGGTTGACAGGCGTAGTGCGGACATTCTGTTTTTCTAACAATAGAACGCACGCAACCCCAGAGCCACGCCCCTAAGATAGATGGGGAGGCGACGGGGTGTGACGGACTCGCCTTCGCATGCGGCGCCGTGGCATGCCGCGTTGCCGCCTGCTCCGGCTCGTTCTAGGCTCGGCCTCGCAGGGGGGTGGGGAGGGGGGTCACGACCCCCCTCGCCACCCCCCTGCTCGGCCTCGCGCTAACGCACGCAATGCGTACAGGAGCAATACAAATCTATAGACAACTAAAAAATGGGGGGCCCAACACCCCCCCTACCTTACCGTATAAACAATAAAAAAACAACTGCAGGACGTAACTTTAGGCAAAAGCAGTGCATTTGGTTAGGCAAAAAAGCAGTGCAGTTTCATAAAGCGATGTAGTTCGGGATACACACAGGTGCAGCACTAAACTTGTAGACAAAAAATGCAGTGCTTTTTGTTGGACGAAGAAGTTCGGCATCACATGCGATGCAGTTTATGGAACACATACGATACATATAAGCGTGACAAATGCCAGTTCACACAGAACATGGTCATCGGAAAAATAAAAATATACGCATATATATACTGTATGAGTTATTTATATAAAATACACATACACATACAAATTCGTCCATATACACTGCTACAAAAAGAACACAAAAAAACACAACAACAGAAAAAAAAATATTTTTCATACATTATCTACCTTAGTCAGCCCACAATACACAACATGAACCCTAGTTCTTGTCCATGCACAGGCTTTTACCCAGTAGAAACAGTGCCAAAATGACTGTTACTGCGTCTATGAATGCGTCTGTGATTGCGACAGGGAAGTGAGCCCGAGGTCCGCAGTCAGATCTCGTAGCTCAAGCGGCATGTCTTCATGACACAACATGTTCGAAGGATTGAACAGCAGCTGGAACATGTACTCTGCCTTCCAATCTTCAACAGCAGGAAGAAAAAAGAAAATGAAAAAAATGCAGACCAGTGATTAAAAAAAGGTTGTCATAAAGAACAAAAAAGTGAAAAAATGAAAATAATAAAAAAAGTAACAAGAAAAAGAAGAAAACAGAGAAGGTGTTACGTCGGATTTCATAATTCTATCAACTAGACGTTGGTCGTCATACAATTGCGCCATCCTTAGAACATAGATTCCACACTCGTTTGCTCCCTGCGCTGGCACGACCGGGTAAGAGGTTTTCTCTGCCAATTTAACCCAGTCAGGGTGGTTCTTCGATTTATACATTTTTTCACCATAAGTCGCCTTCAGCAGCTGAGTCATCCTCCTCATCTGGCAAAAAAAGGAAGCACAAGGTAAAAATAACACACATCATAGATCAAGTTTCTATTCAGACGAACCAAAAAAATACAAAATTTGTTCTCAAACGTCTAGACAGTCCCTCTTTTAAACGCACGCGAGGTCATTTCCTTTTACCCTTTTTTACACAGATTATGGGGGGTGTGAGAAAATGCAGTTCTGTCACGCATATGTTGTAGTGCACTACATAAACAAGTGTGGTTCTATGTGTGCTAACATTGGATGTGCAGTTTATAAAAAAATGCAGTAGGAGAAACACAAAAAAGCTTTGCAACTGGCAAGAAAAAATGACATACCACTTTAGTGCAATCTGAGTGGTAGTCAGTCCTGCGCCACTTTGTCGTGACATCAGGATGGCCAGTGTACTTCCTACTGTCATGGATATCAAGCGTCTGGCGATGCTGCTTCATCGTGTATAAGGAATAATGACCATCCTTGGAGCGCGGTATCATAATCTGTTCACATAAAAAACAAAAATGAAATGAAAAGTTCTTTCGACACGTAGCACCAGGACCACTGTTCCAAAAATAACTATAAAAGAAATGCAACAAACCAGAAAAATAAATGACGGAAAACAATGAACTTACCAGTTTTGAATCCAACAGGTTTGCTTCGTCGCTCACAAAAACCTTGAACTGCTTAACTGCATATTCTAAAACAAACGGGCTATGCACAACTGGCAACACAGGGTTTTGATCATCATCTCTCGCCACAAAGGTTTCCATTTGAAGAACGTACTGCACAGAAAAAAGAACAAAAAAAGGACATGAAAAAAAGAATAAACAATGCATGCAGGCATGGACATGAAAAAACCAGTACAAATAGGAAAAAATGACAGCAAATGTTTACCGTGATAAATAAAGGTGAAAGTACCACACGTTCACAGGAATGATAAACTAAACCTAATTCAGGGTCTTGCTTCCAGTACTTGATGACAAAATCCATGAGATGCGAATCCATTAAAGCTCCTTTGCCAAATGTATTATAGATATAGTCAACAGTGTAAGTATCAACATCACCAAAAGGACTATTCACCATAAAGAACGCGTTCCTGCAGTAAACATACACAGATGGGATCAATAAAATTAAAATTAAAAAAAACACAGAAAAAGGATGAAGGGCACACACATAAAACTTACTCGTGGTATTTGGTTACAAAATCTTTGCTGAGAACAAGATCCTTTATTTTCCTCACCTCATCAATATATTTGAACCTCAGAGGCTTCAATTTCTCTATAGAGCATCTCAACTTAAAAGCCCTCTCACCTGCCCTCTTGTTCGAAAATACTTCAACCTCATCCACGGGAGGACGATTAATTGTTGCACTCCTAGTCCTAGTGACGCATGGACATGGCGTAACAAAATAATCATCATCAACATCAAATACATCGTGTGGAGAGCTAGGTCGAGAGACACTTCCATCATCAGGTCCAGATGCCACATCTGTGTTCAAACCATCTCCAGCCAAAGAACCAAAATTATCTGGAGAGATTTCAATGACACAATCCTCCATAACCACCTCAGAACCCTGGGACTCAAACAGTGACGTACAGCCTTCATGAAGCCCCCCATCAAAACCTAAAAACGTGTAGAAAAAACATGGAAACACTCAGCACAAAATACAAAACCAAAAAACATGTAATACATCTCATTAATATAAAAAAATGTAGTCCACTAAAGAAATAGAATGCAGCCCACTTGTCTACAGCAATGCAGCCCATTTCTCTACATCAATGCAGTCCACTAGTCCACAGCAATGCAGCCCACTTGTCTACAGCAATGCACCCCACTTGTCTACATCAATGCAGCCCACTTGTCTACAGCAATGCAGCCCACTTGTCTACAGCAATGCATCCCATTTCTCTACAACAATGCAGCCCACTTGTCTACAGCAATGCAACCCACTTCTCTACAACAATACAGCCCACTTGTATTCAATAGTGCATCCCACATGTAAAGAACAATGCAGCACTTGCCCATAAGAAGCGGAAGCAAGTAGTAGACAAAAAATAAATAAAGGGAGGATAAAGAAGTTCACTAAAACAATCTTTATCTACAAAAATTAAAAGTAATGTTAAATCAAGACAACACTTTCTCGATGTGAGCTAGCTATAGAGCATGGCCTTTCTGATGTAGCCAATGTGCTCCACCCCAACTAGGAACTCGAACACCATCCCAAGTCTGCAAGGATTGAAACATATAGAATCCACAATCATGCCTGCAATAAAAGAATAAAAAACATCAGTTTCACAAAATGAAGTAAAAAAACTTGAGCAGTATGGTGGAGAGGGGCTGTACAGAACACACCTATTTGGCTGCAATGGGACAATGACATGTTTCAACACAAATCCATCAAGTGTAGGAGGATTTAGCGGCTCATCAGAACTTGAGCTTCCTTCTTTCCATGCACGCTTGATATTTTTAACCATCCTCCTAAAAACCCTGATAGCATCAGGGCTGCCAGGTTTATTGAGCGAGTGAAGAAATTCAAATCGCCTTTCTTTCACATTTAACGCAACTACACAATAATGACCAACGCCATCCCTCGTCTTTGGCGGATCAAAAGTTGCAAAAAGGACCTGTTGGAAGCACGAATAAATAAATAAAATTATTATAAGAAGAAGAAATAGAACACTATAAAAACAAACACACAAAATATAGTTTCGACCACATAAAAACGTTACTCACCATGTCCTTTTTATCAACACGCTCCTCAGCTTTTGAAGAGAACATCATTTCAACACTCCTGCCTACAGTACCACCATTCCAAATATTTGTCTGCCGAAACAAAAACAAAAATCAAACAGTGCTCAAGCAAACAGGTCGTCGCACGAAATCAGAAAAGAAAATCAAAAAATAAAACAAAAATTTCTGCATTCTTACATAAATATGGTACGGGGCAACCATTGTCGGAGATCCCTTAAACTTATCTACCAACAAAGAAACCCCAAGATCTACAAGGCTTGTAGTGAGCACCCCTTTATCCCAAAAGGATTGACCAACTTCGCCAATGGTAATATCAGCCATCTCACTTTGAAAAAGTAATCATGTCCCTGAATTTTTCATGAAAAACTGAAACATAAGATACTAAAAAAATAACAACAAAGAAAAAGGGGTAAATACCAAAATTAGAAAATACATATGAACAAAACAATTTCAAAAAACCATACTTCTTCTTCTTGTCCTTCCAAACCCTCGTAACAGCAGCGTACAACTCATTGTATCTTTTCAGAATAGCTGGATCAATGCTCGATGGTGTCACAACAGGAGGTTCGTCATCTGTAATAAAAAGATGAAGTTCACTTATCCAAAGAATGGAGTTTAAATATTAAGATAAGGAAATTCTGCTAGCTATTTTGAAAATCATAAACAAAAGATCAAGTTTCACTTATCATTAAACATCTAATACAGATACGATAGTAATTAAATAGAATGAATGAGAAATACTTCAACTGCACTGTTCAAAATAAAACTCTTGCCTTCAGTGTCAGAGTCTTCAGGCTGTTGTTCTTCAGACTGACCAAAATATTTTCTTGGCTAGGTTGCAACGAATCCACCACAACATCACTGGACTGCCCTTCTGCAGCAACATCAGCATTCTCTAGATTTACAACAGTCTGGTCAACGGCAACGTCCTTAGATACTTCAGCTACATGAGGCTCCACTCTTGATACTTCCGGAACATCGTTGGATGCCAGACAAATAGGGGAAGCAACAACACTAACAGCTGGGGCGACATTCTCCAGTGGCTTCTCAATGCCAACATCAGAATCTTCATGCCGACTAGGGGAAACAGCATCATGGGATCCTTGAGCTACAGAAGGATCTGCACATTCAACGGCAACCAATGCAGAAGCATCAACACTGCCACCACCATCAACAGCACAACCGCCCTGATTTAGATCAACATGAACTTCCACGTTTTCTTCTCCAAGCTGTGGAAAGTTTAAAAAATACACAATAACACAAAAATGAGCCTGGGGATAATTAACACAACAACACACAAGACACTTATGTCAAAGACTCCTGACAACATACACAGAACAACTGCAGTCCACATATGCAAAACAACTGCAACCCACGTGTGTCAAAACAACTACAACTGCAACCCACATATATGTAAAAAAGAACTGATGTTTACTTTGTCAAACGCTGCAGTTCAGTTATGTTAAATACTGAAGCTTACGTATGTAAAACAAAATGGACCGCGCATGCGAAAAGAACTGCAATTCACTTCTGTCAAAGACTGAAGCTCACACATGTAAAACTATTGCAGCTAACATATGTAAAAGAAAATGCATATGAGTGAACATAACAGCGTACATCAAGTTTATAACAAACAACAAAAAATTAGATTACAACCCACTAACAGAACAAGTAATACAACTATACCTTATCAGCTACAACATCCAGAGGGGATGATGCATCAGCCAAGACCTCATCCTTTCCAGAGCCATAGTAGGACTCTTTGTGCACATCACAAGCAGCAACACCAGTCTACGGGCATAGAACAAACCAAAAACGAAAATAAGATGGTAATGACCAGAAAAGGAAAAACTTCAACTATGCACAAGCAGTACACACTTTACAACCATGAAGTACACAAAAAACCAATAAAATGGGAAGCAAACAAATGCAAGTTCAAGAAGAGGGACGCATGGCAGAACAGACATGGCAGAAGTACTTGTACCTGACCAACTCCATCGTCCCTAGTTCCATCGATACCAGAAGATTCCGCTCCAACCTATCACAAAAAACAAAAATAGTGAGGAGCAGTCAACATAATACACAAAAGAGGTTCAAAACCACAAAAAACCTAGGACATACATTATCAGCGCCAACGCCAGCGTCCTGACGATTCATTTCATCCAAAATATGCCCAGCATCCTTCTCATACCGACCGCATTTTTCCTCCTGTGAATGTGTCAATTGAGCATACGAAGACCGAACATTCGTCACTGCAATCTTCATGCTTTCAATCACGCCACAATCAAAATTATGAGCAGCAACAATATCTTCATCTCGTGGGCCATGGCCAATAGGGAAAAAACCAGCAACTATCCTCAAGCTGTCACCAGAGGTTGGCAAATCTTCAGTCAACTTCAAAACCTTCATAAGAAGCTCATCAATCTCCTCGTGTTTTTTGCCGCCAACAAATGTTTGTTTATAAGAGCTTCTATTATCAAACATCTGTCGAGCCATGAAACCACGAGTATGCGGCACCTCATCATCACAGGCAGGAAGCTGGCTACAGGTAGGCTCATAAAACCTAGCATGAGTGCTAGGCCCCGCATCAGAGCTGCCGTGTACAACTGCAACAGGAGGGTTGTACACAATATCACCTGACGCCTTCCACTGCAAAAAAAGACAACAGGCAAAGAGAAGTACACATGTGAGTACTAGAAAAGTTCAGATTTATAATGGTTGCACATTTTTTTCAAAAAAACTGATATTAAAAAATCAGATGCATTAACCGGCAGCTTCCCAAATTTGTAAGTTTCCAAGTAAATCTTTCCCTTCGCAAGCACATCCTCATTGTACAACTTCATCAGGTCCTTGGTCATCAGGTATGACGCACATGGCATCAACGTGTGCATGACTGAAAATTTGCGAAGCTTCAAGCAGTCAAGACACATAATCAGGGGGACAATGGCACAACCCTCTGCACAACTCTGCTTGCTGCCTTCTGTTTGCCACCTCACCACAGCTGCCTGCAACTCATCAACAACAAGCTGGCAAAAGTCCATCTGAGCCATATCCGCATAATCCATGTTCTCTACCATTGCAGCAAATCTACCCAAATGAACTGCAGGCCTGGGGCACAGCAAATTCTGGTAAAGTATCAGGAAGAACACCTTCACAGCAAGGTCAACAGTCACATGATCATCTTCCTACACCAACACCTTCAACTTCTCAAGCAAGTCCTTGACACCTATAAAATTTTTGAACGGCCAAAGCCAAGCTCATCCTTGAGGGCAGTCAACGAGTCATCATGGCCGCTGGCAGCAGGCATGGGTGCAGTGTGACGTCCCATAGGTAAATCAAAAATGTGATGAACTACATCACGATTGATTCGAAGAACCCTGCCATTCCCAAAGTCCATTATCATGGTGGAAGGGTCAATCACTCCCATCAAATAACCAATGCAGTGCGGAAATATATGAACATGCAGTACAGAACCATAATCAATGCAGTACATGTATGATTTACTAAGTAGTGCACTCCCATACATTGGAAAAAAATATTACATAATAGCAAAAACACGGAAACAAAAATGAGAATTGTACATGCAGTACGGAATGCATGCACATGCAGTACAAAACCCTGATCAATGCAGTGCACGGATGATTTACTAAAAGCAGTGCACGCCCCAACATTGAAAAAAATACTTAAGACAGAAAAATACAAAGAAAAAAATTGACCACCCAGGTGCAACCGGCCCCAGCCAGTCTCGTAATAGGTCTGCGCCCACAGAAGGTGAGTCATTCTGAGTCACAATGCGGGGGCCGGCCGCACATGGGCCCACAGGTCAGAGAGCATAGAGCAGCGAGCGCCATGTATAAGCGCCCAAATAAGTAACCAGAGGAGTTCGATGCGGCGGCCTCGCCAGCGCTTATAAACAGGTCGGGCGCGCCTTCCGCGGGCGAGATGGGACTAAAAATTAGGCCGCACACAACGCACCGGGAACCAGCCGTGCTCACAGGACGACTTGGGCCCAATGCATCTTCACTACCCGAACATAGGGCCAACACACAAAAGAGAGGCCACTGAAAATTTAAAAAAAATCCCGCATACCATACACAAACCCGGGCCCAACCACGCGTTCCGCAGTTCATCATGATATGACAATGCAGTTTGCTATTTCCAAGTAAGCAGTCTTGTTGCTTCTCAAATGCATTCGCGTACACTGAATCAGATCCAATCCACCACCTAACACCAACCACAACATTTATTACTTCTGTTGCTCAATTGGTTGCATAAAAATGTATCCATTCATGCTCCAGACTAACACAACTCCTCCCCTCGTTCCTCATTTTCTTCAAATCGTAGATCTAGGGTTCATCCCATCCCCAGCTCTTCTCTGGAATTCCACTGAACCCGCCATGGACTGTAAGTGCGGGTGTTTGGCAAGGATGGCGCCGGTAGCGGACACATGCGTGTACGCAGAAGGTCTAGAGCTCACCAACACCGAGTGGTGCAGCATGCTCGGGTGCTTGATGATACCCAACATGGGGTTTTGTGCGCCATTTCTTCATCGCCTCACAACCGCAGATCTGCAGGAAAGATGGGTATGTTTTTCCCCTCACAATTTTGGACATAATCTAGCCTGCAAACCCACATCTAAATATATAGTTCAATCAATTTGTTCAGTAGTGTCAACAAAATACAAAACATAATTTGTATTGTTGTTCAGATTTGTTAGCTATTAAGACTAGATGCTTCCACCTATCTTTCTTCAGTACCACACCAGGTATCGATACTAGTTAGATCAGAATCCCAACACACGAACAAAAAAAGGGTCAGTAGATAAGTGTTGCAGTTCTCTTAACATGTTGGCAAAGTACACTATTACTGACATTGCAGTACAAGCATGTTGCAGTATAATATATATCCTAGTAAAACTAGGGGTCAATTCCATATATAAGTTTGTTCATACATTGCAACTACTTTAGAAAATAGCAGTCATATATATGTAAGTATTTAAGTCAACATAAACAGATCATCCTAAGTATAAAAGAAAAACATTTGTTGTTTACTTATAAAATTATTTTTCCACCCATTCCAATATGCAGAAACTGTCATCCACAATAAAATTTCCTGCTCCGAGTTCAGGGAAGGTTACTTTGGAGACACAACATAAGAATGGGTATGCAGACATGCAAGCTGACTACCACATCGACTCTGAAGACTACATCAACATAATTACTAGTTGGAAAGATTTTGTCTCCTAGAATGGCTTTGAGGTCGGAGAAGTGGTTATGGTGTTTTTCTACAAAGAAGAAGACTCCATCAAGTTTACAATATTTGCACTCTAGACTGTCTAATATGAAGCAACCAATATTTCTAATGCTTTGCTTATGTTGTATGCTTTTAAAATTATGTCCATCAGACACTTTGAACGATGCCTATTTAAAGTATGCAACCTCAACTGCGTCATTTTATCATCCTTTTTAGACAAAGTTGTTGTTGGCAGTAATGCAGTTCTCTCAAACACATAGTGTGGTACTAATAATAAAAAAAGCAGCCCTCTAAATAGTAACGAGGAAATGCAAATGGTCGAAACTTTGCAGTTAACATATGATGTTCAAAAACAATTCTCATAGTGTGCAGTTCAAAAAAATTCTTATAATAACTATTCAGCTAACACAAGCATATAATGGACCATCCATACTAATAGCAGAACAGAACATTAACAACACTGCTAATGTAGTACGGAAGTGCATATTATGCAGTCATCTAGAACACAGAATGCAGTTTAATAAAAGAGAAATCTCATAAGCAGCCATAACCATTGTAATGCAGCGACAACAAAGTACACTACTAACGAAAATGCAGTGCACTACAACGTATGCCACGACTACAACAAATAAAATTAAAGCAGTAAAACTACAGACATGTGGTAGACTAACAGAGGTGTCAATTTCACTCGCACTTCCATAACTCGCCTAAAAATTGTACAACCACTAAACTATCGAAAAATACCCCTGCAAAAAATTACATGGAAGACACGGCAACTGGACGAACATCATCAGCTTTCATTTAAAAATGCAATTCAAAAAATGACAATTATACCCACAATACAATGAATTCAAACCAATAGCAATAGTAATTACAATATTCAAACACACATCGATGGGCAAAATCCAAAAAATCAACAAGAACAGAGGAGCGGACAAAGCTCACCCGCCCGCACAATCAAATTAACAAGAATTGAAAACTAACTCCTAAAAATTAACAAATTATAGAGTGAACGAACCGATTAAAACGAACACAATCAAAGAATTCCTACTAAAAAACAACATCCGAGCACACAAAAAAATTCGCATCTGACACGAACACGAACGAACAGAGAAAGCTCGTCTGCCAAATCCCTCAATTTGCAAGCACTCTAGTAGATTTTCCTGTAAATTAGAAAGAATAAAGCTAAAATGAGATGCATAGACAAACTTAATCATCCCGCAACACCCGATTCCACACAGAAAACGCGGGCGGAACACCAGAAAATGAAGCAGTTCTCCCATGAAGCATTGCAGTGTCCAACGTAAAGACGATGCAGTTTGCTTCTATTGAGCGTGCAGTGCGGAAGTGTTATCAGAATAACTATTCTGCTAATATTAGCAGAATAGACCGGCTATATATATAGACATACACACATACATTTTATGGAGGTTTATACTTTCTGAATGTATCTTTCATAGTTTCGTTTCAGAACACCATTTATTTGACGCCGATCATAGGCCCTCTTTCGTAAATATCTTAATATGAGGTATACCTATATCTGACAACTCTGAACACATGGTATACTAGTACTCCGAACAATCAAATAAAATGTGTACACATTGGAGACCACGCCCATGTCTAAAGTGTTATCTCTTTCCTAGTGAGTGTACCACACAATTAATTAGTTTGTCTATGTAACACTCGAGCAAAGTGTGTTATATACCCACTTATAGAAAAAAGCAGTATATACTCTGTTAGAAAAATGCAAATATGCAAATGTAGTACCTACTCTTTTCACAAAAAATGTGGTATACACTCACTCACAATAAAGTAGTACATTCTTCTCAAAAAAATACTAGTATAAACTCACTCACCAAAAAGTAGTATGTAATCTCAGGAAAATAAGGTATATAACTTTCCTAAAAAATGGTATATACCACTTAAAAAATATACTGGTACATACTCTATAATATATACCACTTCCATCAGAGACATGCGCATATACTATATACCATAAGATCCCCTTACAAAAATACCATAAGCTGATAAGAAGCATACCACGTACTATGATGTACAACTTGCATTGAAATAAAGGAGATGAGGCGTGTTTCAAAAGCAAATACTACTGCATGCATGATCCCTTAATTATAGGATCTACTCACCAGAGTTCCATGCGCCACAACTAAACAATATTCAATTTTCTCTCTCTTGCGATTCCTTATTTAGCTGGCTACTACTCGGTATAGTTAGGCCAACAGACCCGTTAAGTGGTGGGAGTATGTACTCTTGGGAGTACAAAAGATGATCCCTTAATTAGAGGAGGCTATCCAACTCGCTCCCAAGGCTATCCCTCACAATGAGCTATTATGGCCATTAGATCTGGTCAACTTGATCGTTTCAGCCGTCAAATTTTCACTACCTGGTAATCAATTGTTTTCACCGTGCAGTACTTTGAATGCCCAATGAGGGGTGGGCTCGTTTTATATGTCTATTAGACCATGATGGCACGTGTTGCTGCGCCCGTCTATTTTAACTATAGAATGGTCAGAATTTTCATAAATATGTGGAGGTAAGGCAAGCGTTGCTTCACCTATTCATTTTATTTGGAAGGACAATATAGATATTTGGAAAAGGTTGTACGATAATGTTTGTACTAAAATCTTAATGTTGCAAGATTGATATACATAGGGCCGTTGCTCAATTTCAATACGTGATGCATTCAGATAATGTTTGTGCTAGGTGGAATAGATTGGATCTTTCAAAACAATTAAATTCGACGGAAATTATTACAGAACACGCCATGATTGTTTGATGCAAGATCTAGTGAAAAAAACACAAAATATCTTAGGATAGATTCATCTTGCCCCACGTGTCGCCTGGGGCCCTCCTAGGCGACACGGGAGGCGATTCCTCTTTGCCGCGACAGAGCATTGCCTACTCCTTGAACAACTCAATGTGTGAGCTTCCAAGACAGAACATGAGAAAAAAATCGAGAACATTAGGTCATTCTTGGATAGTTTATATATATAACTGAACCCAAAAGTTTAGTAACATACTTCAGTCAGTACAGTTCCATTTGGGAGCCTCCCGGATAAACATTTCAAAAACAACAATGACCTATGTTCCTGATGAGGAATAAAGTTCAGTTTTTGCAGGAGTTTTCTTAAGAAGAAACCTCTTTAGGTTTTGAATTTCAATGTTCTTTACGTGATGATATGCAAAATGACAAACACATCTCGGTATTCATCAAGTTTCACAAGCATTTAGGCATTATGAGCCCAATGAGTATTGTTGTGATTGGCAATTATCCTGAATATTTGAAAATATTTGCTTTCTTTTCCTACCCAAACACCAATCCCATAACCATGAAAACGGATGTTGATGTACCAGAGTAGAGTTTCAAATTCTGGTTAACTTCAGACAACTGGGATTGTGCTGGTTAGAACATAAACATATTCTGAGGCATAGGAAAGTTCAAATGGGGTAAAACAATTAAACTAAAAACATGATTACTGCAGATTTCCACATTACATAAACCTGGAAATTGTTAGCGTCTGAATTGAAGTTCCATTCAATGAATGGGACAATAATTTGACATCAAAACTTTCTCATTAGGACATACTGCATCTCTTGCTCAGTGACACACGGACACTGATGTCATTATGTGTCCAGACTGCAAAAGCACGTACGTATACTGGTATACACACTGGTATCCTATGGAATTTGCTTTATACTCCCTTCGTAAAGAAATATAAGAGCGTTTAGAAATAAAAGTAGCAGATAGTGACTAATAGACTATCTACAGAAATAATATTCTGCTGGACATGTTGAGCATTTTCCCATGGATTCATGTATATAAAATCAAGATTTTGAAGCACAAATGCCATAAAGTAGCAGGAGATTACAAAAAGAAAGTATTACTTTGAAGTGTACTATGTGCTTTGTCAAAGAATACTGCAGCAAACCAACAAAGTGTTACTATTACCAATCTGAGCAACTGCCAAATGCGAGGACTGAAACATGAGACTCTCAGGCAACAAATAACTGAAGTTCAAATCAGCACCTCGTCTTCCAAATGGCTATCCTCTTAATCTTCGTATCCACCAGAACAGAACCAGCCAATTTAGTAGAACCGAGATCAGATCTGTAAGGTTGAGAACACACACATATTTTTCTAGTACAAAGAACAATATCAAAAAGAAAATCTAGCATTAGATGAATAATTAGGGGGAAAGGGGAGGTATGAATTCTCCTACGACTGCCAGAGAAGATATTGCGAAAGTGAGGGGAGTGGAGAAAGAGCAGCAGGATGGTGGAGATTATATTATTATAGAGACGCCTGTGGATGGGAGGAAGAGCGTGAATCGACATTGGTAACTGACCTTATGTTATCAGCAGGGGAGAGTGGCTCACATTGATTAACATTATTAATGGAGTCTGATTTATTTCCTCAATCAATTGCTGGCGATTCAACTCCAAACGACTATCAGACGTCACCATGCAGAACACGAAGGAACTAAAGCAGCTGCAGGTTGGAGAAAAGAAACTCACACCTCAATTTGTCACCGCCGGTGAGTGGTGCACTTCACCCGCGATTAATGGAGTAGTTGATTGCCTCCTTTAACCCCATCGAGTCAGTTTCAATCCTCTGCTTCACCGAAGAGTCGAGCATCCACTACTAGGCAAAACCCTAGTAGTAGCACGGGTTTTGAGGCTATCTACAAATAAGGCGCTACAGCTAACCGTTAGTAGTAGCGCTACCTGTACCCGCGCTACTACTATTGAATATATCAGCAGCGCATTTCCCGAACGCGCTACTATTAGTTAGCTGTAGCGATTTCCTGCTCCCGAGCTACTGTTATATCTTCCACCATTTCCCCATTCTGGCTTCAGTAAACTGCAATTTTCAGATACTAGTTCTACTAGATATCAATTTCATAAAGCATTATAGGTACTAGGTAGTACTCCCTCGGTTCCAAATTACCCATCGTGGTTTTAGTTCAAATTTGAACTAAAACCATGACGAGTAATTTGGAACCGAGGAAGTACTAGATTACAATTTCAAATATACTCAACATGCATCCTCAAGCAGTACAAGGTGACATCGACTATGATCATCATATTTAGTTCTAGATGATATCGACGATGATCATCATATGTAGTTCTACATGATATCGACGACGATCATCATATGTAGTTCTAGATGATATAGCCACGCATATGTAGTTCTAGATGATATCGACGACGATCATCATCCTCAAGCCTGGGTGGTGGGTGTTCCTGATAGTAATTAGGATGGCCTGTCCAACACGAAGATTCTTGCCAACGAGGAATCTCTTCCACCCAACCGAGTTTAAGTGTGTGCGACCATCTATGTCCATGCGGTAAGTACAGGTGGTGACAGAGCCCCTTGCGGTAAGGCGTAGTCCAGCTGAGCCTTCTCCATCAGGCTCGATACCACAACTCACAGATAGGTTCTTTGGCAATTTCTGAATAAGAAAAACATATTAATTAATAAATATCCTCACACATACTCTTGCAAATATATTTCTATTAAGTCTAGATTTCTACACTATCAAAAGACACAGTACTATGCATTTGTACTAATTAATCATGAATTCTACTAAGCATATCATTGGACTCTACACTAAGCATTTCATCGGATTCACTAAGCATATCATCGGATAATTTGCATTTGTAAGTATAACAATAAAGCATATATATATCATCAAATTACTACAGTCAGTACGTATAACATGCCATTTCATGCCGATCGACCATGGTACTTGTCAGGCGGGTCACGAATGGCACCCCGACAAAGTCATCACGTGGCGGAATTATGTCCCATAGGTTGCACACCTTGTCCTCGCTCAGCCTCATTCTTTGAGCTACGAGGGCTTCATGAAGTGGGTCCTCATTATCTTCACCATCTTCGTCATCTGCATCATCTTCGTCATCTTCGTCATCTTCATCATCTTCATCATCTTCCACCAGGTTGAGATAAATGACAGCCAGCTTGGGTCTTTCTGCTCTGAAGGAGAACCCGATCAACTCACCACCAGTAAGACGCATGCGGGCGAGGAAACGGACCCATCCATCTCCTCCAATCTGTGACATATTGCGTCCTTTCTCGACCTCCATAGTGTACGGCCCCCCAGGAGCCTCAAATGTCACAGTGTCTCCTGTTAGCTTGTTGAATTTCAATCTCACATTGCATAGGACGATCTGTGTAAGAAAAGCAAAATGACACAATGTAGTAATGCCAACACTAAAAATAAAATAGTTGTTACATTTCATCTAATTTCTTACCGCCGCATGATGAAAACTCGGCTGGAAGTAGATGCCGAACAGCTTGCCAGTTGCAAGGCTGCTGGCGCACCTTGACTTGTGCAGTCGACATAGTGGTGGTGGTGGTGGCGCCATTTTCCTAAAGCAATACGAGCAAAGGATTAACGATTAGATGACAAGGTACCACCTACCAAAGCATTTCGATGGCATCTATTGCCTAAGATAATTGATTAAAAAAACAAGTGGCGAAATTATCTAAGTTGGCACCTACATTTTGCAAAAAAATAACTTATTACAAAAAAACAAAAGCATCTACCTATCCATGTACAGAAAAAATAACAATAAAATGTTGCATACTAAATCAACTAGCATACTAAATCCACTAGCATACTAAATCAACTAAATGACACAATGTTCTAAATCAACTAAATCAACTAGCCTACTAAATCAACTAAATCAACTAGCCTACTAAATCAACTAAATGAAAATGTTCTAAATCAACTAGCCTACTAAATCAACTGAATCATATCAACTAAATCAAAATGTTGCATATAAACTAGCCTACTAAATCAAAATGTAGCAGGGAGGAGGAAGTAGAGAGTATGACGGAGGAGGAAGGCGGAACGAGGAGGGGCCGACTGGCGACGAGTGGAGGGAGGACGGAGGAGGAAGGCGGAGCGAGGAGGGGCCGGCCAGCGGCGAGTGGAGGGAGGATGGAGGAGGAGGCCGGTACCGAGTCCAGCGAGGAGGATGAGGTTACGGCGGCGCAGATCGGAGGAGGGGCAATGGGGGAGGACCGGCAGCGCAGGGGGGTTGAGGGGGAGATCGAGTGAGTGTGTGGATCTGTGGGTTATTGCGACTAGTTAACTTAGCAGCAGCGGTTATTGCGTAAATGTGCTGCTGCTACGACCCATAGCAGTAGCGCTCTTTGTATTAACGCGCTGCCGCTATAACTGGCCTCGTGGCGGCGTCGTGAGAATTTTAGCAGTAGCGCGTCTTTGAGTGTACGCGCTACTGATAAACTTGTTTCAGCAGTGAGTTTTGTCTGCGCGCGCTACTGCTACTTAGCAGCAGCGCCTGATTTTAAAGCGCGCTGCTGGTAAGATTCTGTGTATAGGCTTTTCCCTAGTAGTGGTCGCTTTGTTTGTGCCTGCATCGGTGTGCGGTTCTCGAAGTAGTTCGGCATGATGTCTCTCCTCGACTGGGAAGGCCGTGCAATCCGCAATCTGACCTCACCAGCTACCGTGCAACCCCGCAGCTCGTTTAATTTTCATGAGCGCAGCGACCGGCTGGGTCTACTCCTCTGGAGAAAGTTCGGCTTCCGCTGGAAATGAGCCGCAAGGATTATGACAGGTCGTCAGCCCAGTCGGCCCAGTGAACAGCAGACCATGGATTTTGTTACAGGAGCAGCGATCCAGCCCATGTAGCGTGATCTGTACAACAAACGAAGCCCACACGGAATTGGAGGGACATCCAACGGCCACATTTGCCAAAAACATGAGATCCGACGGCCGAAATCACTGATGGCCTGAGAGGGCAGGAAAAGTGCGCGGTTATAATGTATCTAAATTGGCTGGGTGAGCCTTTCCCCGGTGCCAATTGGCTCCTCGTGTGCCGCACTGGTGACGTGCGAGCCTGTGGTTGGGCATGGGCATGAACCCTAGCCTCCCAGTCCCCAGAAGCCACGGACAGGGCTTGCCTGCTCCCTACATATACTCCCATCTGTGCTCCCATCTGGTTCAACGAACGTGATTGTTCTGTGTGAAGGCCCACATCTGCACCTTGCCACCTTCCCTTTCCTTCCCTGCGTCTCTTTCCCTCATCCCTTCCTCTGTAACTCATCGTCGATCATGGCGTCCGCCTCGCGTGATCCCAAAAATCTCCAGCCGGCTTCTATCGATTTCGCAGCCTTTGGACGTAGCAATCAACCCCAAAATAAATCGACATAGCAATAAAAAAATCAGATGTGTGCGGCTAAGCTGGATGTGTATCGATGTCTATATACATCTCGAGGACGTATGTCGTAGGTCTAGTAATGGCAGGGCAGCGCATGGACTCGGGTCTCGGGTCTAGTCGATGCAGCTGAGAGAGCAAGAAACACGATCACGTGGGCGCCATGGTGATGGCGTAGCTTGAGCAGCGGACAATGCGCTACCAAGGACAGCTAGAACGTCGTACCTGCTTGGCCGCATGGTCGGCGGCACCAGTTACCAGTCACCAGATCCCCAGCTGCTTGTTGACATATCCTCATCGCCTAAGTAGCACCCCAGCTCTGGTGAGAATTGAGATAAGAAAGATCGATCAATTAATCATTCGATCAACTGGTGTCTATATGAACGCTTGCCGGAGCTCATCACGAAAGCTGACATGAATAAAGGCTGATATCATATGGTATGCGTACGCTACGGCCGGAGGGCTCCACGGTGCAGTGCGGGTAGGGGCTAGGACATGCCATAGATTATAAAGGACCGCACGCTTTAATTTTACCCGCGCCGCTCTATCTTTTTCATGGTCGTGGCAAAGGACCCACTACTGCAGTAGCATGAGGAACCCCTTTGGCCACAACGTCGTGTGTTCTCATCGCTAGGCAAGGGACGACTCAAAGTGTTCCCTTGATTTTGGTCGTGATATTTTTGGGTTGCGAAATTTATAGAAGCCGACTGAAGATTTTTGGGGTCACGCAAGGCAAACGCCATGATTGATGATGAGTTACAGAGGAAGGGACGAGAAAAACAGACGCAGGGGAAGGAAAGGGAAGGTGCAGACGTGGGCCTTCGGACAAAATAATCACGTCCGTTGAACCTGATGGCAGCATGGATGGGAGTATACGCGGGGAGTAGGCAAGCCTCGTCCCACCGTCAAGATATTTGGATTTTTGCCACTTTGTTCGTGGGGCTTCGCAGATTTGCCACTCTGGAGATTTGATTCGCACAATTGCCACTTCAGTCGTTGCATCCTTGATTAGTATGCCATTTGCTCTGTTTTAATTATTTTTTCACATTAATATGCTAGTGAAATGACTAGCTTACCCCTGTGGCTATCTATAAGTATGTAGGAGTATCTGGCAAGAATCGACACTTGAACCGTAGAGAGTGCCCTGTCTGTCGATATAATAAGCTAACTGCCATACGACCAGTTGCCTGGACGTTGCGCTCGAGCGATTCTTCTTGGCGTCTTGCGTCGCCGATCACGTGGACGTCGCGCGCTACCAGCTGGACGTCTTGCACTGCTGATTGACTGCACGTCGTGCGTCGCGGATTGTTCGCTATCGAAGTGGCGGCATGGAACCTGATTGGCTTGGAGAGTAATATGATTTTCCTTTGCCTTGCTTTGTTCGTTTAATCACCAGTTCAAAATTGTACAGTGATCGATCTCTCTTCTGTTACACATCCTGAATGTCATAGCTTGTACCAAATGACTAAAAAATAGCTTTCAAACCACATAATTTATTTCCTTGATACAAAAAGTACAGCAAGTTCTCACTGATTTACGTCGATCCTGCTTTCCTCGTACCAATAAAGCTTGTCCATAACTTGGGATTATAGCACAAAAATTGCTAAAAGAACAAATGCCCAGCCAAAGCTCTGAATAATTAGGTACTGTAAAATGGATCTCCTGCACCTTGCCATTAGCTTCAGCCACTTCTTGTTCCGCCAATCCACGAGTAGGGAGCGAGAGGCGCAGCCAGCGACCAGAGCGCGCGGGTGGCACAAGAGGCGATGGAGAGCGGGCGGAGACTAAGGGGCTGTTCGGCAGTCCTCCAGCTCCCTGAAATCCGAGAATTTGTGGAGCTGCCTTTTCTCCACTCCACCATTTTTAGCTACAGCTCCACCAACTCCTGGAGCGGACTTGGGGAGCGGGAGAGTCTCCGAACAAGCCCTAACAGTGGTGAGCGGCGACGACGACGTCGAGCTGTCGGCACTAGCGGCGAGTAGGCGAGCATCGCGACCAGCAAACGGACGGGGCGAGTAGGGAGTGGCCAAGTGGGAGAGGCAACTGGCGACTAGCGAGCCCGGGGTGGTCCAAGAGGTGGCGGCGAGCGAGCGGCGACAGTGAGCGACGGCCGTGATCTCAGGGCGAAGCCAACGCCTGGTACTGGTACCAACTGAGTCCATGGTCAAACCATATACGTACGTGTAAACCAGATACACTCGTGTAGATAGCCACACGGGTAAGCTAGTCTTTTCACTAGGGAAATGTTTGGCTGCGGCGCACCGGCCGAACGCTCGGCCGGTCGCGAGCGACCACGCGCGACCACGTACGTGCCACGCGGCCACAGGGCCCGCATACACCCGTCCTTTTATATCTCAACCACGCGTGCCTTATCCTTCCATCCCCTGCTCGCCTCTCTCCTCAGCATCTCTCGCACATATCCATCCCCACTCGCCTCTCTCCATCCATGAGCCTGGCTCCGACCAGTGCCGCGGTTTCTCCGGCGAGGCCCCCACCGACAAGGCATCCCCTGCTCCTCTCTTCATCTCTCTTCACCTCTGCTCGTCGGCCCTTCCCTTCCTGCCCCCCGACGCCCCCGTGTGATGGACCACGGGTCGGCGCTGGGCGGAGGAGGAAGCACGCCAGGGATCTGCATCTGGTGGACGGGAACAGTTGCAACCGGTCTCGTCGGGAGCTGCAACCGGTGGACAGAGGAGCCGCGACGGGTGGGTGACCACGACCACGGGCAAGCAACGGGGTGGATGGCCGTGCCCCGACAAGTGCTACAACCACGACGACTAGATGTTCGAACCAGCGCCTAATTGTGCTACTACAGGCGTTTTGATTTGATGGAACCATCATCGTCCAATTTTTAGTTTTTTGCTACCACCGTAATATGTATTTGCTGGAACCATCAACATTTTTTGCTACCATCATTTTTTTGGTTTTGTTGGAATCATGCCCAATTTACTCTATTTGCTACCACCATAATATTTTTTTGCTGGAACAATCAACATTTTTTGCTACCACCGTTTTATTTGGTTTTGTTGGTACAACGCCAAAATTTTGCATTTTTGCTACCACATGCCTTTAGATTTGCTGGAACGAGCTTCATTTTTTGCTACAACCGGCATCTTTGATTTTTGCTTAAACAACGTTCATTTTTTCACCCGCAAAAAAAAAACGTTCATTTTTCCAATTTTTGATACCAGCGTTTTCAAGTTTGCTGGAAGCAGAGCATTTTTTTGCTACAACCGTTGTTTTGGATGCGAACCACGGCGTCCTCCCCATTGTCGACGGCGGACGCTGGGGGGAGGGAGCGACGGTGTCCCGCTGGAGCCGGGCGACGACCGGCGACGAGGGGAAGGCGCCTAACTGCGCTGCGGGGGGAGGGGTCGCGCGAGGCGCGACCTGCTTCGAGGTTTGCAGCCGGCGGGGTGGTCGGCGGGGC
Organism: Triticum dicoccoides; assembly: GCF_002162155.2. NCBI lineage: Eukaryota > Viridiplantae > Streptophyta > Magnoliopsida > Poales > Poaceae > Triticum > Triticum dicoccoides. The sequence goes on along the minus strand of NC_041383.1, from coordinate 289,119,245 downwards.
GGGAAACTACTCGCAGAGAGGGATCGCGGTGGTGAAAGACGAAGTCAACGAAGGGCGTGGGCCAGCTGGCAAAACAGACGGTCGATGACGCGCTAATCGTGCGGCTGCCGTGCGACCGGCCCAAATTTAGGCCGGCGCACCGGCGCCTATCAGTGCCCTTTTCACTAGCATGTTAATGTGAAAAAACAATCAAAACAGGGCTAATGGTTACTAATCAAGGATGCAACGACTGAAGTGGCAATTGTGCGAATCAAATCTCTAGACTGGCAAATCTGCGAAGCCCCACCAACAAAGTGGCAAAAGTCCAAATATCTCCCCACCGTCGCACCATCTCCCTCCTCCCTCATGACTAGCCGCAGCGCCAGGAGATTGCCGCCCCTCCTCCCTCATCAACAGGCGCAGCACTAGGAGAGTTGCCGCCGACGAGATCCAGCGCCTCGCAAGGTCCTCCGGTCGGCTGTCGTGCCCGCCGCTCCTTCAACCAAATTTGCGCCCTTGATTCCCTCTTCTCTTGCGTCGCGCGGTGCCTGCTGCTCCACCATGTCGCGGTTACCTCGTGGATGACGGGGCCATGGACCGGTCCTTGAAGGAGAGAAGGAGGATGAGGGAGAGAGAAGGAAGGAGAGAGGAAAGAGGAGAGGGAGGTGCAGCGGCGGATGGGAGATAGTTATCGGCCGGCATCAGTCATTCATCCATTCGCATCTCTCCTCCTCTCCTGCTCTCGACCACTAATGTGCCCCTCCTCCTTCCCTTCTCTTCTCACCATCTCCTCATCTTTGGAGCTAGCTGAGTGATCCACATCGAGGAAGATGGGGAAGAAAGAGCCAACACCGCCGATGCCCACGGGCCACTTCAGTCAGGCGCCTTCCATTCTTCCTCCCTTAGGATTTCCAATCCAAGGTTAGTTTTCCTTTGTATCTATATATGCTTGACAAAATGACAAGGCCTTGCAGCTGAAAATAAAATGGAGCCGGCAACAAGGATGATGGGAGAAACAACGGTGGCTGAACAGTAGATACCGGAAGCTGGCCGAGAAAGAGGGAGGCAGTGCGGGGCGGAAGAGGGCATCCATGTGGTATCCGTTTTTGCTCATCTTTAGCTTACAGGTTACTGAATTTTCTCCTCTTTTGTTGGTTCTCTTTGATCAGTAGAACAAGTCGCACAGCACGTGTTTGCATAAATGCTTCTCACATGTGAAGGCTTCTATGTGCAGGTGAGCGTTTTACTAAAATTGTAGCCAGTCCATACTACATGCTCCCTGAGGTATTAAAGCACAACTATGGCCCTGAAATCGATGTCTGGATTGTAGGAGTTATACTTTACATACTTCTTTGTGGTGTGCAAACATTTTTGGAAGGTACTTACTTTCCTTGATTGGACAGAATATATGTTGTGAAGAAATTATAAATCACCTTACAAATTGTTGTGATGTTGTGCAGATTCTGAACAGGGAGTAGCACAAGCAATTATGTGCTCTGTGGTAGATTTCAAAAGCGACCCAAGGCCCAGGGTATCTGAGCCTGCTAAAGACTTTGTTCGGCAGATGCTGGATCGAAATCCAATCACACGGTTTACTGCAACACAAGTACTCAGTGAGCATTATGATGTTACCTTTCCCATTGTGTAATAGCATACAGAATGTTTTCTCTCTCTCATAATGGTGAATTCAGTCTTACATTCGGGTATGTCTTTTTTATGCCATAGCCATGGCCAATTGATAATTAACTTGCAAGGTTTTAATAATTGCATCAGACAATTTCACTGTTTATTTTGTGGCATTGTTGATTGCATCAGTAGAACATCCATGGTTACATGATTCTAAAAAGAACACTGACATTTCTCAATATAATCGGTGGTGTCTGTCAGTAGGATCTCCCTAAACATGCGTCATCAAATCCAACCACAAGCTACACGACAAGCTAGATTGAATACCATGTACAAGTATGGGGACAGAGTAGTAAACAACAAATAAAGGATACTAGACGGATATACTGGACGGATGCATGGAGTATGAACTCCTCTTTTTCAGGGGCCACCTTACTCGTGTGCCCTCAGGCTGAGGAGACCTTTCTAAGGTACGTACTACTTCCTTGCTGATTTCAACCAAGAAAGAATGTTATTTCGTTCAATATAATTAGTGGTGTCTGACATTAGGATCTCGTGTTTGATCTACATTTCTTTATTCACTGAATTTGTAGACCACTTGCGAGTCAGTACCTAGGAAAATAAACATTTTTCTACCTCAAATTTGCATATCAATCCTTGCCTAAATATTTCCCTGGGCCAAATACACTTCTTATCCCAAAGCGATAAACATGCCTACGTTAGCATCACGACACACATAGCACTAGCAAACAGTTCTATATGAAATCCTGGAAGCATTTCATTTCCTCAGCAATTATTTTCTTCAAATCTTTCAACAACAAGCTGACTGTTCATGTCCTTAATTAATCTAAACCTACATCCCTTGTTAAATCTAAAGACATGTTTGCATAATTTTGTGAGTTTTTTCCCATGCTTTATTGATTGTTTTTCCGCTCTTAATCTTTTGTTGTCTATAAGTCACCATATGCAGAAGATAGATATAGTTGTGAAGATAATGAAAGCTTAATAGTTTTGTATGGTGAAGCAACCATTTTAAGGACAGCTGATAAGGAAAATTCAAACAAGGATTAGTAGTCCAGTGTTTGGTTACTATGCAACTATCTTCAGCTTGAGTAAATGCACATTGTTCAGTTCCAAGCCATGTTTTGTAGGCATCTTCCTTTACATTTGCTTTATAAAAATGGTTTGTTGATCTAGCCGAGGGCTTCACTTCATTCAATTCACTCTATTTCATTTACTAAGATAAAAATTCAAGTAGCTGCTCTTGCTATGGTCAATGGCTTACACACTGTTTTTATAGTGCACAATGAGCGTTGCAAACCATAAGAAAAACACATTTTCTTGTTCTGTTCAGTGTGCCTTTTTACACCATACTCTGCCAATATATAAATGTTTTATGTCCAATTCATAGACATTCTTGACGCCTAAGTGTGCTTGTGAGTCCCCTACAAAATCAATCTCTCTCTCTCTGTCTCTCTCTCTCTCCCTCTCTCTCTCCCTCTCCCTCTCTAATTATCTCGATTTGCCTTTGAGATTGGAGATGCGAGCACTAGCTGTTTGTATAAATGCACAAGGAGTGCTTAGGGGAGGAAGATAGCTTTCAGGTGTGCTTTCTTAGCACTAGCAGTACGAGATGCCAAATGTAAGTTAAGAAGCTTATGATTTGTGCCTTTTGTTCTTCACATAAGTGTACATGGAGGATGTGAAAGCGACGACAGAGGAGCTTGCTGTAGCTTCTTGCCTGCTCCGGGAATCCCTTCCCTCCTGACGAAGCACGATGCCATGTCCTAGAGTATGTTCACGCAGTTCTATGTAGAAGGGCCTTTTGTCCTAGAGTATGTTCATGTATGTATATATACTGACAATTATATGTGACTGATTAATTAACTAAAACTTGAGAGGTGAAAAGGACAAGTGTTTTCAAATGAAGGAATATATTGTACGTGCAGCTAATTACATACAACTATGCATTAGTCCCTAATAGTTGAAAGTTTGGATATTAGGTATATGTTAAAGAGTAGGGATCCTAACTGGGACGTGGTGATTTGGTGCTCGGGCTCAGATGAGCCCGAAATCTGAGCTTTCCGCTGGTGCATTGGGATCGTAGAAAGTCTGACACGCGCGACAGAGTCCAAGCAGGGAAAAATGCGTATACGCGATCTATACAACCTCCTACAGTGTGCTCTTGTGGGCCTTTTTTGTAGCTCGCGGCGTCCATCCGTTAGGAGTGGTCTGTGGGCCGTGGAACAGAACGCTAGAGAAATAGGTCCAGGTCGTTTCGGCAAACCTGAGCTGTCCCAGCTAGCACGGCAGTGGACGGCGGTCGAGGAATAGTGAGACCGACCAGGGGTGGGAGGTACCCCGTGCGTATGGCGTGTGCGGCGGCCGCTCTTTCTGATGACGTCGTGGCGATGGAAGCTTACGGGCTGGAATTCCTCCTAGATCCAGTAGAGTAGACCGGTGAGTTCCCCTAAGCCAGCGCGGTCCTAATTTAATTTAACCTAAACTAGTTTAGTTAACAGGGCTGGCCCCACGCGTCAGTGACCCAGGGCGGTCAAACCCTGGTCAACGGGGTCAAACCTAGTTAACCGGGGCTAACCCCATCGGTGACTCGACGCCGGCGAGGCCAGACGCGACGGCGGGCTGCGGGATTGCGTCTCCGGCGACCAATGGGTGGCGAAGACCATCTGCGAGGAGTTGGTGCTAGCGCGCATCCACTGGTGCCCTCCGTTTCACTGGAGACGGCCTAGATCGACGGTGGCGAGCACTTGGGCGGCAGCCGGAGTTCGGCGGGGAGGGGAGAAGGGGCTACGGTGCACGGCAGGGGCCGGGGTTGGTCGCGTTCGTCTCCTGGGGACGCACTGACCACGATGGCGTACTCGGTGACCCTAGGTATCTTATATCCTTTGGTCTGACCAATGCTCTCACTTGTTCTCATAATTAAGGAATTCCATCTTCATGGAAACCAGGATGAATTGTTGTTGAGCCCATCGACAACATCCTTATCTCCTCCATGATTTTGTTGAACATTAAGCTAGTGTTGGAAACTTTATAAGCAATGTCTTCATGTTCCGTTCATGAAGCCTATGTTCGAATGAAAGAACTGAACTCTTCAAATTCATGTGCATTTGATGCAAGTGGTCGCCGTGAATTCGAGAAAGTCAATGCTGCCTCCTCTGAAACCATCTCAAGTCAGTCATGCATGTGCGAAGTATTCTGTGTTTTGATAGGCTCGCTACCTCCATTTTATATGTGTCCCTAGCACACCAAGCCACTGATTGAATTGTTCAAGGAGAAGAAGTTTCTTCATAAGAGCTAATCATATGACTTATGTAAGGACTTCGTTATCCGCAATGATGGTTTTCCTACCAGAACTCGGTAGTGTTTTATTATAAGACTACTACGTGGTCATGCTTGTCTGGGACAGCGTGTTCACATGTATGTAGCAGAACCAGCTCATGTTTTGGAGCTTACTATCGTAGTATGTTTCCCGAGAATCTTGCAACGTTATCTCGTCGAATTGTGTTGCAAACTTTCATTTTTCTTTCTAGACTTAATGAGTCTGGAATATCCTGACACCAACCAGATATGAATCTCAGGCAGATATGATGGTTGGAATGTTTTCCAATAACTATTGTATCGGTCTCTCTGTAACCGGTAAAGTGGATGTCGTAGCCAACACATCCAGCTGGGAGACCTATTATTGCAGTGTCTTGATTGAGGAAGTTGGCCACCTCCCCATAAGAATTTCATAGGATTTACTCCAGTAGTTACTCCTTATGGATTCTTATGCTCCCGAAGTCCGACATTTTACTTGATGTTCTAGATACCAAACCATATCTATGAATGGGTTACGCTAGCACATCAGGATAACATTAGAAGCAGAACGCTAAATGTCTCTCGGTCGATCATCCAGATTTCGTTCCCTTGGCCTTGCTAAGGTGAAACCCGAGAAAGTGTTGACTTCCTTTGCATTTGCATTGCCCATCACTATTCATCATGGTAGTAAGATGTGTTGCCAGGATCCTCGGCATGACTGTTGGCAAGACCTTGATGAATATGGAAATGCTCAAGTTCTTGAGAGCACGCTCAGTCAGTGGGCTATATCCTCGGTAACAATCGGAATGTGCCTTCCATTGCCGAGTTGTCTCAAAACCCTAGCTCTCTTTTCAAACTAGGTATGCCATTTCTTGGAACTTCTTTAAACAATCATTTGTGAATTGCCTTAGCCTGGTATGAAGAGTTTCAATGATCCTTTCTGATAGAGTTCTTTCTGACGTCATCGTGTTGGATGAAGACCTCGAAAGCAAAGACGTCAAGATCAATATGAAGCAATGAATCAACATCTTTGAGAAGGACAGTTGGATCGTGAAGGTTGTGTTAGCTTTGTGTCCCCTCTGTCTTCTTACCTCATGTCTTGAATCTCGGGACGAGATTCTTGTTTAGTGGGGGTGAGTTGTCACATCCCTGGTTCTGGAAATGCCCAGTTCTAGCCTCTGGTGTTGCATCATGTTTACTTTTCACAGAAAGTTGAAATGGGGATGAGAGAAACCCCCAGCACCATCTAACTGAACTAGGGTTACTAAAATACTTTTTCAATGAACCTGAAATGCCCTTCTAAAATGTTCATCATCTTTACCTTGGTCTAGAACCTCTGACAAAAATGGTGCACAATTTTCTAGGACATCATCAGGTCACTTGATTAAATCATATGCTATTTGCATTTGAGAATTTAAATGCTATAAAATAGTTTAAATGCTCAAATAATTATAAACTAAAATGTTTACTGTTGGATATATTCTAAACAGTAGCCATGAGTAGTTTCATGTCTTTTGGAAGTGTCTAGGTATTTTTAGAAAAGCCACAAAGATTACAGAAAAATAAAAAACTGAAACAAAAAGAAAAGAGAGAGAGAAAGGAAATCTACCTGGGCCTACCTCCTGCGCAGCCCACCTGATAGTCCAGCCACCTGGCCTGGCACTGTTGGGCCAGGCCACCAGCGTCGTCGTCCTCCTGGCGCCAGTCGGCCAGGCGTGTGGCCGGCGTGCGTGCACGGCCGTGCTGCCACGCCACCTGCCTGCCTGCCTCCCCAGGTCACGTCGACACCGCTTCGACCGCCCTCGCTGCCGTTTGGATCGGGTCGACGTCCTCACTCCCCCTGCTCCTCTCCTTCGCATCTCCCCGCCATGGCTGACGCAGCCGCAGCCGCGCCGCCGTAAAGCCACAGGGGTAGCCACCGTGCTCCCCTCGTCTCCCCGTGCTGTCCACGGGCTCCGCCTCCATCTCCCATGCCTCTCTGTCAACTCGCACGATGTCGGTCGCCCTGCATCACCCTCTGCACCGCCATCCTCGCCGCCTCTATGCCGAGATCGCCGGCGACCTCCCGTCGTCATCAGCCCCTGCCCGAGCTCGCCAAGACCACCGCCAACTCTGTCGTGAGCTCCTCCTTCTCTTCCCCCTAACCTCATAGCTCGAGCGCCCCCTAGCGCCGATGACCACCCCGGCCAGAAACTTGGCTCCGCCTGCCATGTCGCCACCGCAGCCACACCTACGGGAACCCGCAACCGAGCATGCCACTGTGGTCAGTACGTCCCCAGGAGACGAACACGACCAACCCCGGCCCCTGCTGTGCACCGTAGCCCCTTCTCCCCTCCCCGCCGAACTCCAGCCGCCGCCCAAGTGGTCGCGCCGTCGATCTAGGTCGTCTCTGGTGAAACGGAGGGCACCAGTGGATGCGCGCTAGCACCAACTCCTCGCAGATGGTCTTCGTCGCCCATTTGGTCGACGGAGACGCAATCTCGCAGCCCGCCGCCACGTCTGGCCTCCCTGGCGTCGAGTCGCTGGTGGGTTTAACCCCGGTTGACTAGGTTTGACCCTGTTTGACCAGGGTTTGACCGCCCTGGGTCACTGACGCGTGGGGCCAGCCCTGTTAACTAAACCAGTTTAGGTTAAATTAAATTAGGATTAGCCACAGTCACTGACACATGGGACCCATAGGTGAGGGTTCACCTGGACTACGCCTGTTGACCTGATGACGTCATAACGACATCATGTTGATGCAATAAAAGACTTTCTGGATTATTTCTATTTTGAAAATTCCAGAAAATAGCTAAACTTCTAAAATTCATAGAAATTCAACCATAACTCCAAATGAAATAAATTATATATGAAAAATGATCAGAAAAATCCAATCTATCCATCTGTGCCATTTTCATGCATGATAGAACAACTTATGACTACTGTGTAGGACAAATCATATGAATGACATTTAAATCTTCACATATGGAGCTTGAATTTGAACCTAGGGTTCAAACCAACCCCATTTAACCTGTTGCTAGTTGCATTAGCTCAAAACATAGCATATTGACATGTCATGATCATGCCTCATAATGTTGCATTGCATTGATTGTGTTCTTTCTCTATTGCCAGTGTTTGTTCCCCCTCGGTAGACGTATGTTCCGATGATGATATCGATGACACCGATGAAGAGCTATACTATCTTCAGAAGTGCTAGGCAAGCAAAACCCCCTTGTTCATTCCGATACAATCCCACTCTCTCGCTTCTGCTCTCTTTTACTACATTAGGACAACAATGACATATCTGTTACTTGCTGCGGTAGTTGAACCCCTTTTCCTCTGCATGACATGTCATTGCCATAGTAAACAGATGAAACCCACTAGCATGAGTAGGAGTTGTTTGAGCCTCGATGTGCCTACTCATTCATGTTTGTTTGTCATGCCTGCTACTGCTTAGAGTTGAGTCAGGGCTAATTCATCAGGGATGAATTGGAGGTGTGTGAATATGTCCTACTGTGTGTGAGCTAAGTGTGTGAACACGATTTGGTAAAGGTAGCGGTGAGAGGCCATGTAGGAGTACACGGTGGGTTGTCTCATTGAAACCATCCTCAGGAACTGAGTTATGTGTTTGTGATCCATGAACAGTTACTACCACACATTGGGCTCCGGACACTCCAAGCTCTCTCGACTTATTAATCAACTCGATCTCTGTTCAGGAGTTGCAACTAGTTTCTGGTGTTTGTAGGTTGTGTTAGTAGTTTACCAAGTGGCACCCGGTATAGGTGGTCTTGGGTCAGACTAGGCACCGTGGCCGGGTATGCCAAGCGCCACCCGTTTGGTGGGCTTGGAACCCTGTACACATCGTTTGGGGCCGTGAGCGACACCCCGGCCGGATCTCCTTGCGGATGGAACCTGAATAGGCGATAAACCTGGACTAGAGACTTGTGTGGTTAGTCAGGTCGTGGCTGACACCCTCGCCAGGCTTCCGCTTGAAGGTTTTCGAGATACATGACGTGTACATGGCGGTAAGTGGAGAGAGAGTGTGTGAAGAAGTACACCCCTGCAGGGTTAATATGATTTATTCGAATAGCCGCGTCCGCGGTAAAGGACCTCTGGGTTGCCTATATAGTTCATAGACAAGTGAAAGTGGATACTCTAAAATGCGCAATATAAGCATGAGTGCTATGGATGGCGTTCTCGTAGGAAGACGGGAGCGGATCCATAGCGGTGTATTGATATGGTGAATACGTGGACTCGTGTGCGCCACCTCAAAAGAGTTACTTGTAGTCGTAGTTCAGGATAGCCACCGAGTCAAAGCTTGCTTGCTACAGTTAGACCCCACCATCCCTTTGTTGATAATGATGCATATGTAGTTAGTTCTGATGGAAGTCTTGCTCGGTACATTTGTACTCACGTTTGCTTAATTTATGTTTTTGTAAAGAGACTTCAGTCTCGCTAGTAGTTCCGCTTAGGCTTTCACGTTTAGCTTGCTATCTCAGCTATGATCTTGTGCCCTCGGCAGGATCTGGTAGATAGTCAGGCTTCTCAGCCTTTTTCATTTGTAGATGTTTGTACTCAGACATGTTAAACTTCCGCATGTGCTTGTTCTTTGTATGACGTCATCAGGTCAACAGGCGCGGTCTAGGTGAACCCTGACCCGTGGGTCCCATGTGTCAGTGACTATGGCTAATCCTAATTTAATTTAACCTAAACTAATTTAGTTAACAGGGCTGGCCCCACGCGTCAGTGACCCAGGGCGGTCAAACCCTAGTCAACGGGGTCAAACCTAGTCAACCGGGGCTAACCCCACCGGTGACTCGACGACGGCGAGGCCAGACGCGACGGCGGGCTGCGGGATTGCGTCTCCGGCGACCAATGGGTGGCGAAGACCATCTGCGAGGAGCTGGTGCTAGCGCGCATCCACTGGTGCCCTCCGTTTCAGCGGAGACGGCCTAGATCGACGGCGGCGAGCACTTGGGCGGCAGCCGGAGTTTGGTGGGGAGGCGAGAAGGGGCTACGGTGCACGGCAGGGGCCGGGGTTGGTCGCGTTCGTCTCCTGGGGACGCACTGACCACGGTGGCGTGCTCGATGACCCTAGGTGTCTTATAGAACCATCTAGTAATCTAGCCATGTTTAGTGTTCCAGTGTGATGATTTAGTGTCTCATGTTTGTCTTTTCCGAAAGCATCCTGTGATGCCATTTAGTTAGTAGGCATTCTTATACCTGGTTTTTGAACCCGAGAATCACTCTACCTACTTCGTGTAGATAGTGTTTGCTCATTCCTTCAGGTTATTAGTAAACTTTGCAATAGTCCTTGAGGTCTGTGGTATATCCTTCTTTGAAATACCATGAACTGCTTACGGCGGAAGTTCCTCACTGATCCCAAAGATCACAACTATTGTGCTCTTGACGAGTTCTCGATTTAATTTGTGACCCTGCCAGTTCTACCTTTCTACATGGGATCCGGAAGAAACATGTTGAACCGTTTGACATGCTAATCCATGCATCCACAACTCAGAAAATCATATTGTTCTTTTGGGTTGTCCCTCTTTAGCTGTTTTCTGGGCCTCGTCTATCAATTGATAGTCAAGGGTATGCATGCATTCATTCATCGATGCCGTTTATCCTTGTGGTCCGTCAAGCCATTCTATTTAGGAACGACCAGAAGAAACAAACTCCAGTACCTTATCCATTTCTAGGATTTGGACAAAACAATTGTATTCCGTAGATCAAAATGCCAATCCAACTTTTGTTCTATTCTACCTTGGAGTATTACCAGCTTTATATGAAAAATATCATGGGAATTGCACACCATCCTATGAACCCTTGACGTCGGCACTCTGCCGGAGGGGGAATCGACCATGGAGGGCCTCTACATCAACATCCTTGCCCCTCCGATGAGTTGTGAGTAGTTTACCATAGACCTATGGGTCCATAGTTATTATCTAGATGGCTTCTTCTCTCTTTTTGGATCTCAATACAATATTCTTCCCCTCTCTTGTGGAGATCTATTCGATGTAAACTCTTTATGCAGTGTGTTTGTCGAGATCCAATGAATTGTGGGTTTATGATCAAGTTTATCTATGAATAATATTTGAATCTTCTCTGAATTCTTTTATGTATGGTTGAGTTATCTTTGCAAGTATCTTTGAATTATCAGTTTGGTTTGGCCTACTAGATTGATTTTTCTTGCCATGGGATAAGTGCTTATCTTTGGGTTCAATCTTGTGGTGTCCTTACCCAGTGACAGAAAGGGTTGCAAGGCACGTATTGTATTGTTGCCATCGAGGATAACAAGATGGGGTTTATATCATATTGCTTGAGTTTATCCCTCTACATCATGTCATCTTGCTTAATGTGTTGCTCTGTTCTTATGAATTTAATACTCTAGATGCAGGTATGAGTCGGTCGATGTGTGGAGTAATAGTAGTAGATGCAGGCAGGAGTCGGTCTACTTGTTATGGACGTGATGCCTATATACATGATCATGCCTAGATAATCGCATAACTATGCACTTTTCTATCAATTGCTCGAAAGTAATTTGTTCACCCACCGTAATTCTTATGCTATCTTGAAAGAAGCCTCTAGTGAAACCTATGGCCCCCAGGTCTATCTCTTATCATATTTGCTTTCAATCTACTTTTATTTGCATCTTTACTTTTTGCATCTATATTATAAAATACCAAAAATATATTTATCTTATCATACTGTCTTTATTAGATCTCACTTTCGCAAGTGGCCGTGAAGGGATTGACAACCCCTTTATTGTGTTGGTTGCGAGTTCTCAGTTTGTTTGTGTAGGTGCGTGGGACTTTTGAAAAGCCTCCTACTGGATTGGTACCTTGGTTCTCAAAACTGAGGGAAATATTTACGCTACACTTGCTGCATCACCCTCTCCTCTTCGAGGAAAACCAACGCAAGATCAAGACGTAGCAAGAAGGATTTCTGGCGCCGTTGCCGGGGAGGTCTTCGCTCAGGTCAAGACATACCAAGTACCCATCACAAACCCATCTCCCTCGCATTTACATTATTTGTCATTTGCCTCTCGTTTTCCTCTTCTCCACTTCACCCTTGCCATTTTATTCGCCCTCTCTTTTCCAATCTCCTCCTCTCTTTTTCGCTCGCTTTCTTTCGCCTTGCTTTTGTTTGCCGCTATGTCTGAAATTGGGGAGATTATCGTCGATATGGACAATAATGATAACACGGAAAATCCCGAGGCTCCGGCGCGATGAACCCCCTATCTTGCATACTAAAAAGTTTCGAATCGGTAGTGGTAACATCATTGGCAAAGGTGTTATTCAAGATTTCTTTACTTGTGCTGGTGCTTTACCTTCCATGGGTTGTTCTATTCTTCATAGAACCAGTAGTCTTGCGGATGCTATCTCTATGCTTGTAGTTGAACTTGAAAGACAATTTATGCATATGCATCCTTGCATAGAAAGAATTTTCCTAGAATTCTCTAATATTGAGCATTCTTCTGTTAAGCGCGCTGTTACTATCTTTTTGGATCATGAGTTTAGATTTATCATAAGAGAGGCCAAGAAATCTTTGCGCACTATAGGATGGACGCCGATCGTCCTCCCATAGAGGCGATCCTCTATGATCAAGAGGAATTTAGACGTTTTCAATCTTCGGACTATGTCGCTTTTAATGAAAACCTTAGAAAAAAGGGTTCCTACCAATGTCTTAGTTGATTGCATTAACGAACTTAATAATGATTTTGCCCTTCGAAACAATGAGCTAGGATACTCTCTTGAGTATAGGCTCACAATATTTTGCCAAAAGAATGCTTTTAGTGATGAAATAGTTGTGCACTATGAAGGGCGAAAGGAGGAACCCGTTCCTCCTATGATTGATCTTGGGGATCTTTGTCCCATTAAATTTAGCCCTTTTGATTACTTTTTCTTGCCTCAAAGAAAACTTGCTGCCGAACATAGAGAATATGAGATGAGCTTTCAAGATCTATCTTGTTATTATGGCATTACTTAGATCTATCTTTGCTTTTTATGCCTAGCTAGGGGCGTTAAACGATAGCGCTAGTTGGGAGGCAACCCAATTTTTCTTTATGTTTTTTTGTTTTCGCTCCTGTTTAGTCATAAATCTTGCATCTACCTTCTGTTTAGATGTGTTTTTATCTTTTAATTAGTGTTTGTGCCAAGTAGAACCTATAGGGTAACCGACGATGATAGTTGATTTGATTTTGCTAAAAACAGAAACTTTGCGCGTACGAATATAATTTTGTTAAATCACAAGAACGTGATTTGCATTGATTCTTTTTGCTTCTGTTATATAAACAAATTGTCCAGGACTTCCTATTTTGGTAGGATTTTTAGAGTTCCAGAAGTTTGTGTTAGTTACAGATTGCTACAGACTGTTCTTTTTTTGACAGATTCCGTTTTCCGTGTGTTGTTTGCTTATTTCAATGCATCTATGGCTAGTAAATTAGTTTATAAACCATAAGGAAGTTGGAATACAGTAGGTTTAACACCAAATTAAATAAAGAATGAGTTCATTGCAGTACCTTATGTGGTGGTTTTGTTTTCTTTCACTAACGGAGCTTATAAGATTTTTTGTTGAGTTTTGTGTTGTGAAGTTTTCAAGTTTTGGGTAAAGCTTTTATGGACTATGGAATAAAGGGTGGCAAGAGCCTAAGCTTGGGGATGCCCAAGGCACCCCAAGATATTCAAGAATAGACAAAAGCCTAAGCTTGGGGATGCCCCGGGAAGGCATCCCCTCTTTCGTCTTCGTCCATTGGTAACTTTACTTGGAGCTATATTTTTATTCGCTACATGATATGTGTTTTGCTTGGAGCGTCGTGTATTATATTAGTCTTTGCTTTTTAGTTTACCACAATCATCCTTTATGTACACACCTTTTGGGAGAAGCCTATTTTATTATAATTTGCTAGAATACTCTATGTGCTTCACTTATATCATTTGAGCTTGATAGTTTTTGCTCTAGTGCTTCACTTATATCTTTTAGAGCACGGTGGTGTCTTAATTTTGAAGAAATTGATAGTCTCTCATGCTTCACTTATATTATTTTGAGAGTCTTTTAGAACAACATGGTATTTGCTATGGTCATAAAGTTGGTCCTAGAATGATGAGCATCCAAGTTGGGTATAATAAAAACTATCATAGAAAGTGAATTGGATGATATGATCAATTTGATACTTGATAATTGTTTTGAGATATGGAGGTAGTGATATTAAAGTCATGCTAGCTGGGTGATTATGAATCAAAGAATGCTTGTGTTGAAGTTAGCAAGTCACGTAGCATGCACGTATGGTTAAAGTTATGTAACAAATTTGAAACATGAAGTATACCTGGCTTGTGCATCCTTATGAGTGGCGGTCGGGGATGAGCGATGGTCTTTTCCTACCAATCTATCCCCCTAGGAGCATGCGCGTAGTACTTGATTTTTGATGACTTATAAATTTTTGCAATAAGTATATGAGTTCTTTTGACTAATGTGAGTCCATGGATTATACGCACTTTTACCTTTCCATCATTGCTAACCTCTTCGGTACCGTGCATTACCCTTTCTCACCTCGAGAGTTGGCGCACACTTCGCCGGTGCATCCAAACCCCGTGATATGATATGCTCTATCACACATATGCCCCATTATATCTTCCTCAAAACAGCCACCATACCTACCTATTATGGCATTTCCATAGCCATTTCGAGATATATTGCCATGCAACTTTCCACCGTTCTGTTCATCATCATGACATACTTTACTTTTGTCATATTGCCATTGCATGATCATGTAGTTGACATCGTATTTGTGGCAAAGCCACCATGCATTATTTTTCATACATGTCACTCTTGATTCATTGCACCATCCCGGTACACCGCCGGAGGCATTCATATAGAGTCATATCTTGTTCTAATTTTGAGTTGTAATTTATATGTTGTAATCAATAGAAGTGTGATGATCATCATTATTAGAACATTGCCCAAAGAAAAAAAAAGAAAAAAAAGAAAGGCCAAAAGAAAAAAAGAAAGGCCCAAAAAGACAAAAAAAGAAAAAAAAGATAAATAAATAAAAAGGGCAATGTTACTATCTCTTTTTTCACACTTGTGCTTCAAAGTAGCACCTTGTTCTCCATGTAGTGAGTCTCATATATTGTGCTTCAAAGTAGCACCATATTTTTCATATAGTGAGTCTCATAAGTTGTCTTTTTCATACTAGTGGAAATTTTTCATTATAGAACTTGGCTTGTATATTCCTACGATGGGCTTCCTCAAATGTCTTAGGTCTTCATGAGAAAGCAAGTTGGATGCACACCCACTAGTTTTCTTTTGTTGAAATTCATTTGTAGCTCTAGTGCATCCGTTGCATGGCAATCCCTACTCCTCATGTTGACATCAATTGATGGGCATCTCCATAGCCCGTTGATTATCCTCGTCAATGTGAGACTTTCTCTTTTTTTGTCTTCTCCACACAATCCCCATCATCATATTCTATTCCACCCATAGTGCTATAACCATGGCTCACGCTCATGTATTGCGTTAAGGTTGAAAAAGTTTAAGATTATTTAAGTATGAAACGATTGCTTGGCTTGTCATCGGGGGTATAGAAGTTGGGAACATCTTTGTGTGACGAAAATGAAGCATAGCCTAACTATATGATTTTGTAGGGATGAACTTTCTTTTGCCATGTTATTTTGAGAAGACGTGATTACTTTGATTAGTATGCTTGAAGTATTACTATTTCTTTTATCAATATGAACTTTTATTATGTATTCATTTGGATTTGAACATTCATGCCACAATAAAGAAAATTACATTATGAATTATGCTAGGTAGGATTCCACATCAAAAATTCTCTTTTTATCATTTACCTACTCGAGGACGAGCAGGAATTAAGCTTGGGGATGCTTGATACGTCTCCAACGTATTTATAATTTTTGATTGTTCCATGCTATTATATTACCCCTTTTGGATGTTTATGGGCTTTATTTTACACATTTATATTATTTTTGGGACTAACCTACTAACCGGAGGCCCAACCCATATTGCTGTTTTTTTGCCTATTTCAGTATTTCGAAGAAAAGGAATATCAAACGGAGTCCAAACGGAATGAAACCTTCGGGAGTGTGATTTTTGGAACGAACGTGATCAGGAGAGCTGGGAGTGCAAGTCAAGAAGCACCCGAGGCCCCCATGATATAGGAGGCCGCCCCCCTGTAAGGCGCGCCCCCTGTCTCGTGGGCCCCTCGGGCGGCCACCGACGTACTACTTCCTCCTATATATACCTAGGTACCCCGAAAACATCCAGGAGCACCACGAAACACAATTTCCACTGTCGTAACCTTCTGTATCCGCGAGATCTCATCTTGGAGCCTTTGCCGACACTCTGCTGAAGGGGAATCGACCACGGAGGGCCTCTACATCAACATCCTTGCCCCTCCGATGAGTTGTGAGTAGTTTACCACAGACCTACAGGTCCATAGTTATTAGCTAGATGACTTCTTCTCTCTTTTTGGATCTCAATACAATGTTCCCCCCTCTTTTGTGGAGATCTATTCGATGTAAACTCTTTTTGCGGTGTGTTTGTCGAAACCCGATGAATTGTGGGTTTATGATCAAGTTTATCTATGAATAATATTTGAATCTTCTCTGAATTCTTTTATGTATGATTGAGTTATCTTTGCAAGTCTCTTCGAATTATCAGTTTGGTTTGGCCTACTAGATTGATCTTTCTTGCCACGGGAGAAGTGCTTATCTTTGGGTTCAATCTTGCGGTGCCCTTACCCAGTGACAGAAAGGGTTGCAAGGCATGTATTATATTGTTGCCATCGAGGATAACAAGATGAGGTTTATATCATATTGCTTGAGTTTATCCCTCTACATCATATCATCTTGCTTAATGCGTTACTCTGTTCTTATGAACTTAATACTCTAGATGCAGGCAGGAGTCGGTCGATGTGTGGAGTAATAGTAGTAGATGCAGGCAAGAGTCGGTCTACTTGTTATGGACGTGATGCCTATATACATGATCATGCCTAGATAATCTCATAACTATGCACTTTTCTATCAATTGCTCGACAGTAATTTGTTCACCCACCGTAATTCTTATGCTATCTTGAGAGAAGCCTCTGGTGAAATCTATGCCCCCCGGGTCTATCTCTTATCATATTTGCTTTCAATCTACTTTTATTTGCATCTTTACTTTTTGCATCTATATTATGAAATACCAAAAATATATTTATCTTATCATACTATCTTTATTAGATCTCACTTTCGCAAGTGGACATGAAGGGATTGACAACCCCTTTATTGCATTGGTTGCGAGTTCCTAGTTTATTTGTGTAGGTGCGTGGGACTTTTGCGGAGCGTCCTACTGGATTGATACCTTGGTTCTCAAAACTGAGGGATATACTTACGCTACACTTGCTGCATCACCCTCTCCTCTTCGAGGAAAACCAACGCAAGCTCAAGACGTAGTATGGATCCATAGTGGTGTAGTGATATGATGTGTTACATGCTAGATCAATGTGACTTAGGATCGGAGTCCTGACACGGGTGGAGTAGTTGGCGTCGGGAGAGGGATCGGGAGAGGAGAGCTGTGTGGAATCCAGACAAATGATAGGGTCTAGGGAGGGATTTCGATCTAGGTGCGGTACCTGTCCGCTGGATTTGAGAAATGAATTCCAAGGTCCAATGCCATGACAGCCAAACAAGTGGGGGTCGGAATACGCAAATGAAATCCGTGAATTTCGGCCCAAATGACAGGAGCCAAACTATGTGGAGATCATGTCTGTTTAGAAGGTTGTTACTGATCCACATTTATTGGGATCCTGGCCCTCACTAATATTCTCACTGGAACATAGCTCCCATGTGGCCAGCACGTACTCTCCTATGTAGCTTAGGCGGCGGCAATTTTGATGGCTGGGGCAGTGATGGGCATCTGACAACGACGACGAGATAAGCAGCCGACGGCGACACTAACAACGACAAATCTTCTTCGTCTTATAATCCATGTCCAGGTACGCATAAGTAATTGATACTACCGTTTGAGTTTTTTTTTTGCATTTTATAATGCACAGAGCAATGCAGATGCTTGTAGTAGGGATGAAGATGGACAATTCCTCATGCCGCGAGTGGACGGTATGACGAAGATGAGATTTGACATTCAGTGTCCCAGGCTCCCAGGTACCTTTGGCAATGCATGGCTAGCGGCTGGCCGGCGGCTCACGACATCCATACGCAACGTGCGCTTATGGCTGGCCTACATGGAATTTCTTCAAGTGAATTCATGGCAACCGGATAACGAGCTGGTGCACTAGTAAATTGGCTACCCCAATCACAAGGTGCACCGGTGCGCTTGGGCCATGTTGGGTTTTTCGATATAGGCTACACATATGCAGGGGACAAACAAGCAAAATGCGTATGCGCTCCATTAATTTCTTTTGTAAATGCCCTCATTTCTATGAATATGAAACTTTAGCTGGGTTTTTCAAAAAAAACTTTAGCTAGGAAGCATTATTGGGTTGGAAGTATATCTGATGGATAGAGAGATACAGTTTTTTTAGAGAAGTATATACTCCATGAAAAAACTAGTATATATCATCTCCGTCAAAATGTGTATGTACTTGCTCATGAAAAAGTACTATATATACTAGCAGCTATATTTTTTGAGGGGACACTCTATAGCATATACTCGATATATATGAGGAAAAAAATGGTATATACTACTCGAGAATGTAGCATTGCAATTTCAAGAAATTTCCTACGCTCACGCAAGATCTATCTAGAAGATGCATAGCAACGAGAGGGGAAGAGTGTGTGTAGGTACCCTCGTAGACTGAAAGCGGAAGCATTTGCTTAACGTGGTTGATGTAGTCGAACTTCTTCTCGTTCCGACCGATCAAGTACCGAACGTATGGTACCTCCGAGTTCTGTACACGTTCAACGCGCTGACGTCCCTCGAGCTCTTGATCCAGCTGACGGTCGAGGAAGTAGATGAGTTCTGTCAGCACGAAGGCATGGTGATGGTGATGGTGAAGTGATCCGCGTAGGGTTCCGCCTAAGCACTGCGAGAATATGACCGGAGGCGTAAACTATGGAGGGGGCGCCGCACCCGGCTTGGAACAATTGATGTGTGTTCTAGGCGCCCCCTCCCCATGTATATAAAGGAGGGAGGGGAGGGAGCCAACCCTAGGCGCGCCCAAGTAGGAGGAATCCTACTTGGGCTCCTAGTTGGATTCGCCCCCCTTTCCTTTTACCGGAGGGGGAAAGAGGGGAAGAGAGAGGGGGGAGAAGGAAAGAGGGGGGAGCTGCCCCCCCCCCTAATACAATTAGGCCTCCTTCCATGGGGGGGCATCCCTTGTGGGCTGGTGTGCCTCCCTACGATGGCCCATATGGCCCATATCATCCCCCGGGGGGTTCCGGTAACCCCACGGTACTCCCATATGTATCTGATAGATTCTGGAACACTTCCGGTGTTCGAATACTATCATCCAATATATCAATCTTTGCCTCTCGACCATTTCACGACTCCTCGTCATGTCCATGATGTCATCCGGGACTCCAAACAACATTCAGTCACCAAATCACATAACTCATATAATACAAATCATCATGGAACGTCAAGCGTGCGGACCCTATGGGTTCGAGAACTATGTAGACATGACTGAGACACCTCTCCGGTCAATAACCAATAGCGGAACCTGGATGCTCATATTGGATCCCACATATTCTACGAAGATCTTTATCGGTCGAACCATTATGACAATATACATTATTCCCTTTGTCATCGGTATGTTACTTGCCCGAGATTCGATCGTCGGTATCTTCATACCTATTTCAATCTCGTTACCGGCAAGTCACTTTACTCGTTCCATAATGCATCATCCCGCAACAAACTCATTAGTCACATTGCTTGCAACGCTTCTTATGATGAGAATTACCGGGAGGGCCCAGAGATACCTCTCCGATACTTGGAGGGACAAATCCTAATCTCGATCTATGCCAACCCAACAAACAACTCTAGAGATACTTGTAGATCATCTTTATAATCACCCAATTACGTTGTGATGTTTGATAGCACACAAGGCATTCCTTCGGTATTCGGGAGTTGCGTAATCTCATAGTCGGAGGAATATGTATTTGACATGAAGAAAGCAGTAGCAATAAAATTGAACGATCATTATGCTAAGATAACGGATGGGTCTTGTCCATCACGTCATTCTCCTAATGATGTTGTCTCGTTCATAAAATGACAACACATATCTATGGCTAGGATACTTAACCATCTTTGATCAATGAGCTAGTCAAGTAGAGGCATACTAGGGACATGGTGTTTTGTCTATGTATTCACACATGTATCAAGTTTCCGGTTAATACAATTCTAGCATGAATAATAAACATTTATCATGAATAAGGAAATATAAAATAACAACTTTATTATTGCCTCTAGGGCATATTTCCTTCAGTCTCCCGCTTGCACTAGAGTCAATAATCTAGATTACATTGTAATGATTCTAACACCCATGGAGTCTTGGTGCTGATCATGTTTTGCTCGTGGAAGAGGCTTAGTCAACAGGTCTGCAATATTCAGATCCGTATGTATTTTGCAAATCGCTATGTCTCCCTCCTTGACCAGATCTTGGATGGAGTTGAAGAGTCTCTTGATGTGTTTGGTCTTTTTGTGAAATCTGGATTCCTTCACCAAGGCAATTGCTCCAGTATTGTCACAAAAAAAATTCATTGGACCCGATGCACTAGTTATTACACCTAGATCGGATATGAATTCCTTCGTCTAGACTCCTTCATTTGTGTCTTCTGAAGCAGCTATGTACTCCGCTTCACACGTAGATCCCGCCACGACGCTTTGCTTGGAACTGCACCAACTGACAGCTCCACCATTCAATATAAATATGTATCTGGTTTGTGACTTAGAGTCATCCAGATCAGTGTCAAAGCTAGCATCGAAGTAACCATTTACGACGAGTTCTTTGTCACCTCCATAAACGAGAAACATGTCCTTTTTAGGTACTTCAGGATGTTCTTGACCGCTGTCCAGTGATCCACTCGTGGATTACTTTGGTACCTCCCTGCTAAACTTATAACAAGGCACACATCAGGTCTAGTACACAACATAGCATACATGATAGAACCTATGGCTGAGGCATAGGGAATGACTTTCATTTTCTCTCTATCTTCTGCAGTGGTCGGGCATTGAGTCTGACTCAAACTTCACACCTTGTAACACACGCAAGAACCCTTTCTTTGACTGATCCATTTTGAACTTCTTCAAAACTTTATCAAGGTATGTGCTCTGTGAAAGTCCTATCAAGCGTCTTGATCTATCTCTATAGATCTTGATGCAAAATATATAAGCAGCTTCACCAAGGTCTTTCACTGAAAAACTTTTATTCAAGTATCCTTTTATGCTATCCAGAAATTCTATATCATTTCCAATCAACAATATGTCATCCACATATAATATTAGAAATGCTATAGAGCTCCCACACACTTTCTTGTAAATACATGCTTCTCCAAAAGTCTGTATAAAACCATATGCTTTGATCACCTCATCAAAGCGTATATTCCAACTCCGAGATGCTTGCACCAGTCCATAAATGGATCACTGGAGCTTGCACACTTTGTTAGAACCTTTAGGATCAACAAAACCTTCTGGTTGCATCATATACAACTCTTCTGTAAGAAATCCAGTAAGGAATACAATTTTGACATCCATTTGCCAGATTTCATAATCATTAAATGCGGCAATTGCTAACATGATTTGGACAGACTTAAGCATTGTTACGGGTGAGAAAGTCTCATCATAGTCAACTCCTTGAACTTGTCAAAAACCTTTTGCAACAAGTCAAGCTTTAAAGACAGTAACATTACCATCAGCATCAGTCTTCTTCTTGAAGATCCATTTATTCTCTATGGGTCGCTGATCATCGGGCAAATCCACCAAAGTCCATACTTTGTTCTCATACATGGATCCTATCTCAAATTTCATGGCCTTAAGCCATTTATCGTAATTTGGGCTCATCATAGCTTCTTCATAGTTTGTAGGTTCGTCATGGTCAAGTAACATGACTTCCAGAATAGGATTACCGTACCACTCTAGTGCGGATCATGCTCTGGTTGACCTACGAGGTTCTGTGGTAACTTGATCTGAAGTTTCATGATCATTATCATTAGCTTCCTCTCTAGTTGGTGTAGGCATCACGAGAACGTATTTGTCGGATGAGCTACTTTCCAAATTGAGAGAAGGTACAATTACCTTATCAAGTTCCACTTTCCTCCCACTCACTTCTTTCGAGAGAAACTCCTTCTCTAGAAAGGTTCCATTCTTGGCAACAAAGATCTTGCCTTCGGATCTGTGGTAGAAGGTGTAGCCAATTGTTTCCTTAGGGTCTCCTATGAAGACACACTTATCCGATTTGGGTTCGAGCTTATTAGACTGAAGCCTTTTGACATAAGCATTGCATGCCCAAACTTTAAGAAACGACAACTTAGGTTTATTGCCAAACCATAGTTCATACGGTGTCGTCTGTATGGATTTTGACGATGCCCTATTTAACGTGAATGGAGCTCTCTCTAATGCATAACCCCAAACGATAGTGGTAAATCAGTAAGAGACATCATAGATCGCACCATATCTAATAAAACACAATTACGACATTCAGACACACCATCACGCTGTAGTGTTCCAGGTGGCGTGAGTTGTGAAACTATTCCACACTGTTTTAAATGAAGACCAAACTCGTAACTCCAATATTCACCTCCACGATCAGATCGTAGAAACTTTATTTTCTTGTTACAATGATTCTCCACTTCTCTCTGAAATTCTTTGAACTTTTCAAATGTTTCAGACTTGTGTTTTAAGTAGATATACCCATATCTGCTCAAATCATCTGTGAAGGTCAGAAAATAACGATACCCGCCATGAGCTTCAACACTCATCGGACCTCATACATCGGTATGTATTATTTCCAATAAGTCATTGGCTTGTTCCATTGCTCCAGAGAACAGAGCTTTAGTCATCTTGCCCATGGGGCACGGCTCGCAAGTATCAAATGATTCATAATCAAGTGATTCGAAAAGTCCATCTGCATGGAGTTTCTTCATGCTCTTTACACCGATATGACCTAAACGGCAGCGCCACAAATATGTTGCAATATCATTATCAACTTTGCATATTTTGGCATCAATATTATGAATATGTGTATCACCATGATCGAGATTCAACAGAAATAGACCACTCTTCAAGGGTGCATGACCATAAAAGATATTACTCATATAAATAGAACAACCATTATTCTCTGATTTACATGAATAACCATCTCGCACTAAACAAGATCCATATATAATGTTCATGCTCAACGCTGGCACCAAATAACAATTATTCAGGTCTAAAACTAATTCCGAAGGTAGATGTAGGGGTAGCGTGCCGACGGCGATCACATCGACCTTGGAACCATTCCCGACGTGCATCGTCAACTTGTCCTTAGCCAATCTTCGTTTAATCCGTAGTCGCTATTTCGAGTTACAAATACGAGCAACCAAACCGGTATCAAATACCCAGGCACAACTACGAGAATTAGTAAGGTACACATCAATAACATGTATATCAAATATACTTTTGTTCACTTTGCCATCCTTCTTATCCGCCGAATACTTGGGGCAGTTCCGCTTCCAGTGACCAGTCCCTTTGCAGTAGAAGCACTCAGTTTCAAGCTTGGGTCCAGCTTTGGGCTTCTTCCCGGGAGTGACAACTTGCTTGCCATTCTTTTTGAAGTTCCCCGTCTTTCCCTTGCCCTTTTTCTAGAAACCAATGGTCTTGTTAACCATCAACACTTGATGCTCCTTCTTGATTTCTACCTCCGCAGCCTTGAGCATTGCGAAGAGCTCGGGAATAGTCTTTTCCATCCCTTGCATATTGTAGTTCATCATGAAGCATTTTTAGCTTGGTGGTAGTGATTTAAGAACTCTGTCAATGACACAATCATATGGAAGATTAACTCCCAGCTGATTCAAGTGATTATGATATCGAGAATTCCGAGTATGTGTTCACTGACAGAACTGTTCTCCATCTTGGAGCTATAGAACTTG
The DNA here is from genome assembly GCF_002162155.2 of Triticum dicoccoides. Classification (NCBI taxonomy): domain Eukaryota; kingdom Viridiplantae; phylum Streptophyta; class Magnoliopsida; order Poales; family Poaceae; genus Triticum; species Triticum dicoccoides. The sequence goes on along the minus strand of NC_041383.1, from coordinate 289,095,261 downwards.
TTGGAGACTTCATATCTCTCAACTCGGGCATTTTCTTGAAATATTAACTTCAAGTCCTGGAACATCTCATATGGTCCATGACGTTCAAAACGTCTTTGAAGTCTCGATTCTAAGCCATAAAGCATGGCACATTGAACTATCGAGTTGTCATCAACACGCAACTTCCAGGCATTCATAATGTATGCAGTTGCTGGGAGTGGCACACCTAGCGGTGCATCAAGGGCATAATTCTTCTATGCAGCAATGAGGATAATCCTCAAGTTACGGACCCAGTCCATCTAGTTGCTACCATCATCTTTCAACTTAGCTTTCTCTAGGAACGCATTCAAATTCAAGGGAACGGTAGCACGGGTCATTAATCTACAACATAGATATGCAAAAACTATTGGGACTAAAGTTCATGATAAATTAAGTTCAATTAATCATATTACTTAAGAACTCCCACTTAGATAGACATCCCTCAAGTCATCTAAATGATACGTGATCCAAATCAACTAAACCATGTCCGATCATAACGTGAGATGGAGTTAGTCATCAATGGTGAACATCACTATGTTGATCATTTCTACTATATGATTCACGTTCGACCTTTCGGTCTTAGTGTTCCGAGGCCATCTCTGCATATGCTAGGCTTGTCAAGTTTAACCCGAGTATTTTGCGTGTGCAAAACTGGCTTCCACCCGTTGTATGTGAACGTAGAGCTTATCACACCCGATCATCACGTGGTGTCTCAGCACGAAGAACTTTCGCAACGGTGCATACTCGGGGAGAACACTTATACCTTTAAATTTAGTTAAGGGATCATCTTATAATGCTACTACCGTACTAAGCAAAATAATATGCATAAAGATAAACATCACATGCAATCAAAATATGTGACATGTATGGCCATCATCATCTTGTGCTTTTGATCTCCATCTCCAAAGCAACGTCATGATCTCTATCGTCACCGGCTTGACACCTTGATCTTCATCATACTGTCATGGTCGTTGATGACCCACAAGTATAGGGGATCTATCGTAGTCCTATCGATAAGTAAGAGTATTGAACCCAACGCGGAGCAGAATGAAATCACAAGCGGATTTTAGTAAGGTATTCTCTGCAAGCACTGAAATTATCAGTAACAGATAGTTTTGTGATAAGGTAATTCGTAACGGGTAACAAGTAACAAGAGTAACTAAAGTGAAGCAAGATGGCCCAATCCTTTTTGTAGCAAAGGACAAGCCAGGACAAACTCTTATATAAAGCAAAGCGCTCCCGCGGACACAATTATCATCAAGCTAGTTTTCATCATGCTCATATGATTCACATTCATTACTTTGATAATTTGATATGTGGATGGACCGGTGCTTAGGTACTTCTCTTCTTTGGACAAGCATCCCACTTATGATTAACCCCTCTCACAAGCATCTGCAACTACGAAATAAGAATTAAGGTAAACCTAACCATAACATGAAACATATGGATCCAAATCAGCCTCTTACGAAGCAACGCATAAACTAGGGTTTAAGCTTCTATCACTCTAGCAACCCATCATCTACTTATTCCTTCCCAATGCCTTCCCCTAGGCCCAAACAATGGTGAAGTGTCATGTAGTCTATGTTCACATAACACCACTAGAGGAAAGACAACATACATCTCATCAAAATATCGAACGAATACCAAATTCACATGACTACTTATAACAAGACTTCTCCCATGTCCTTAGGAACAAATGTAACTACTCACAAATCATATTCATGTTCAGAATCATAGGGGTATTAATATGCATAAAGGATCTGAACATATGATCTTCCACCGAATAAACCAACTAGCATCAACTACAAGGAGTAATCAACACTACTAGCAACCCACAGATACCAATCTAAGGTTTTGAGATAAAGATTGGATACAAGAGATGAACTAGGGTTTGAGAGGAGATGGTGCTCATGAAGATGTTGCTGGAGATTGATCCCCTCTCGATGAGAGGATCGATGGTGATGACGATGGTGACGATTTACCCCTCTTAGAGGTATGTTTCCCCAGCAGAACAGCTCCGCCGGAGCCCTAGATTGGTTCCGCCAAGGTTCCGCCTCGAGAAGGCGGCGCTTCGCCCCGAAAACTTTCTTATGATTTTTTTTCAGGGCAAAAGACACCATATAGCAGAAGATGGGCATCGGGGGGTTGCCAGGTGGCCCACGAGGCAGGGGACGCGCCTGCCACCCTCGTGGATTGTGGGTGGCCCCCCTCCGGTGCTTTCTTCGCCCAATATTTTTAATATATTCCAAAACTGACTTTTGTGGAGTTTCAGGACTTTTGGAGTTGTGTAGAATAGGTCTCTAGTATTTGCTCCTTTTCTAGCCCAGAATTCCAGCTGCCGGCATTCTCCCTCTTCATGTAAACCTTGTAAAATAAGAGAGAAAAGGCATAAGTTTTGTGACATAATGTGTAGTAACAACCCATAATGCAATAAATATTGATATAAAAGCATGATGCAAAATGAACGTATCAACTCCCCCAAGCTTAGACCTCGCTTGTCCTCAAGCGGAAGCCTATATAAAAAAATATGTCCACATGTTTAGAGATAGAGGTGTCGGTAAAATAAAATACGGACATGAGCGCATCATGATCATTCTTAAACAACAATATATATATTGTCATATGATTTCTTATGCTAAAGTAACAATCTATTCACAATGTAAAGTATGAATCAGAAACTTCATTGAAAACTAGCAAACTATAATCTCAGTCATTGAAGCTATTGCAATTTATCATAACATCGGAAAGAGTCAATATAAGAGTTTTTCAGCAACCCCACATACTCAACTATCATTTAGTCTTTCACAGTTGCTAACACTCATGCAATACTTATGGGTATGAAGTTTCAATCAGACATGGAGAAAGATAGGGGCTTATAGTTTCGCCTCCCAACATTTTACCTGAAGGGTAATGTCAATAATAATGCTTTATGAAAACCCACATCCAATTGGATATATATCAGGATCTTTCCAACACATAGTGCTTGCCAAAGGATAAAGTGTAAAAAGTAAAGGTGAAGATCACCATGACTCTTGTATAAGGTAGAGGACAAAAATAAAAGATAGGCCCTTCGTAGAGGGAAGCAGAGGTTGTCATGCTCTTTTATGGTTAGATGCACAAAATCTTAATGCAAAAGAACGTCACTTTATATTGCCACTTGTGATAGGGACCTTTATTATGCAGTCCATCGCTTTTATTTCTTCCATATCACAAGCTCGTATAAAGCTTATTTTGTTCAGACTAATAAGTCATACATATTTAGAGAGCAATTTTTATTACTTGCACCGATGACAACTTACTTGAAGGATCTTACTCAATCCATAGGTAGGTATGGTGGACTCTTATGGCAAAACTGGGTTTAGGGATGTTTGGAAGCACAAGTAGTATCTCTACTTGGTGCAAAGAATTTGGCTAGCATGAGGGGGAAAGGCAAGATCAACATGTTGGATGATCCATGACAATATAATTTATTTCAGATATAAGAAAACATAACCCATTATGTTGTCTTCCTTGTCCAACATCAACTTTTTAGCATGTCATATTTTAATGAGTGCTCACAATCATAAAAGATGTCCAAGATAGTATATTTATATGTGAAAACCTCTCTTTCTTTATTACTTCCTATTAATTGCAACGATGACCGAAACTATATTTGTCAACTCTCAACAACTTTTATTCATCATACTCTATATATGTGAAGTCATTACTCTCCATAAGATCAATATGATCTTTTTATTTCTTTTTGTTTTTTCTTTTTCTTTTATTCCCTCAAGATCATAGAAAGATAGCAAAGCCCTGTACTCAAAACTAATCTTTATTATATATAGCTCACGGACTCGATTACATAGATAGGGATCAACACAAAACTCAAAGCTAGATCAAACTAAAACTTCATTCTACTAGATAAAGATATAACCAAAAGAATCGAACTAAGAAAAACGGTAAAGATAGAAGTGTGATGGTGATACGATACCGGGGTACCTCCCCCAAGCTTGGCATTTGCCGAGGGGAGTGCCCATACCCATGTATTTATGTCTCTTTCTTCGGAGGTGGTGATGATAGAGTTATTGATGCCAGGGCGTTGCACATCGAGCGTATGAGTTCCTCCAACTTGTGGATAATGCCCTTGAGTGCGGTAATATGCTCTTGCAACAAAATATTTTAATGTGTGAGATACCTGTTTTGTATGCGAGCTAGCTCAATCATCTTGAAAGATTTAATTTCAGTAGGGGTGAGATGATTGTAGTAAGGTTGAAAGAAGCCTCTTCTTCTACTGTCGGGACTTGCTCCTCTGCGGCTTCCTTGATCTTGCAGCTTCCTTGATTTCCCCGATTCCTTCTCGCTTCGTCTCTATCTTCATTAGCCAAGCATCATCGCCCACATTGCTGGAGGAGGGGGACGACATATTGCTCTAATCTGCGGCAGAAACAACTCAAAACAAAAACAGAGGATTTCGTCGTGGTACGGTGGTCAAAACCTTTAGGAGATTATATAATAAATTGTTACCGACCAAAAGAAGTATTGTGCAAGAAAACAGTATCTGGAGGGCACACGAGGTGTCCACGAGGCAGGGGGGTGTGCCCAGGGGGTAGGGCGCGCCCTCCACCCTCGTGGATGCCTCGTGTCTCTTTTGGACTACTTCTTATTTTCCTAATTATTTATGTATTCCAAAACTGAGAAAAATACTATTAGAATTGTTTTGGAGTCAGTTTACTTACCGTACCACATACCTATTCCTTTTCAGAGTCTGAAACGTTCTGGAAAGTGTCCTTTATGTGCTCCTCCGGGGTTACGGTGTCAATAACACTGGTCTCGAAATTTATGGGATTACCAGAGATATAATGTTTGATTCTTTGACCGTTCACCACCTTCGTATTTGTGCCTTCGGCATTGTTGTTTTTTATGGCACCGAAACGATAGACCTCCTCAATAATGTAAGGACCTTCCCATTTAGAGAGAAGTTTTCCTGCAAAAAATCTTAAATGAGAGTTGTATAGCAAAACATAATCACCTACATTAAACTCACGCTTTTGTATCCTTTTGTCATGCCATCTTTTAACTTTTTCCTTAAACAGTTTGGCGTTCTCATAGGCCTGAATTCTCCATTCATCAAGTGAGCTAATGTCAAATAACCTCTTCTCGCCGGCAAGTTTGAAATCATAATTGAGCTATTTAATAGCCCAATATGCCTTGTGTTCTAATTCGAGAGGTAAGTGACATGCTTTTCCATATACCATTTTATATGAAGACATAACAATAGGATTTCTATATGCAGTTCTATAGGCCCATAACGCATCATCAAGTTTCTTGGACCAATTCTTTCAAGATCTATCAACAGTCTTTTGCAAAATTAATTTAAGCTCTCTATTACTCAGTTCTACTTGACTGCTAGACTGTGGATGGTATGCAGATGCAATTCTATGATTAACATCATACTTAGCAAGCATCTTACGAAGGACACCATGAATAAAATGTGAACTACCATCAGTCATTAAGTATCTAGGGACTCCAAACCTCGGAAAAATAACTTCTTTAAGCATCTTAATAGAGGTGTTATGATCAACACTGCTACTTGGAATAGCATCTACCCACTTAGTAACATAATCAACAACAACTAAAATATGTGTATACCCCTTAGAGGAAAAAAAGTCCCATATAATCAAAGCCCCAGACATCGAATGGTTCAATAACAAGTGAATACTTCATAGGCATTTCCTGACGTCTATTGATACGTCCATTTTGCATCATGCTTTTATATCAATATTTATTGCATTATGGGATATTATTACACATTATATCTCAATACTTATGGCTATTCTCTCTTATTTTACAAGGTTTACCATGAAGAGGGGGAATGCCGACAGCTGGAATTCTGGCTGGAAAAGGAGCAAACGTTGGAAACCTATTCTGCACAACTCCAAAAATCCTTAAACTCCACGAAACAACTTTTTGGATTTTATAAGAATTTATGAGCAAAAGAAATAGGCCATGGGGCCCACACCCTGTCCAGGAGACAGGGGGCGCGCCCCCCTCCTGTAGGGCGCGACCCCCTATCTCCTGGGCCCCCTGGTGGGCTTCCGGCGTCCATCTTCTACTATATGAAGGGTTTTGTCCTGGAAAAAATCGTGGGCAAGCTTACGGGACGAAACTCCACCGCCACGAGGCGGAACCTTGGCGGAATCAATCTAGGGCTCTGGCGGAGCTGTTCTGCCGGGGACACTTCCCTCCGGGAGGGGGAAACCATCACCAACGTCATCACCAACGATCCTCTCATCAGGAGGGGGTCAATCTCCATCAACATCTTCACCAGCACCATCTATCTCACAACCCTAGTTCATCTCTTGTATCCAATCTTGTATCAAAATCACAAATTGGTACCTATGGGTTGCTAGTAGTGTTGATTACTCCTTGTAGTTGATGCTATTTGGTTTACTTGGTGGAAGATCATATGTTCAGATCCTTTATGCATATTATTATTCCTCTGATTATGAACATGAATATGCTTTGTGAGTAGTTACGTTTGTTCCTGAGGACATGGGTGAAGTCTTGCTATTAGTAGTCATGTGAATTTGGTATTCGTTCGATATTTTGATGAGATGTATGTTGTCTTTCCTCTAGTGGTGTTATGTGAACGTCGACTACATGACACTTCACCATTATTTGGGCCTAGAGGAAGGCATGGGGAAGTAATAAGTAGATGATGGGTTGCTAGAGTGACAGAACTTAAACCCTAGTTTATGCGTTGCTTCGTTAGGGGTTGATATGGACCCATATGTTTAATGTTGTGGTTAGGTTTACCTTAATACTCCTTTTTGTAGTTGCGGATGCTTGCAATAGGGGTTAATCATAAGTGGGATGCTTGTCCATGTTAGGGCAGTACCCAAGTGCCGGTCCACCCACATATCAAATTATCAAAGTACCGAACGCGAATCTTATGAACGTTATGAAAACTAGCTTCACGATAATTCCCAATGTGTCCTCGGGAGCTCCTTCTTCATTATTAGAATTTGTCCAGGCTTATCCTTTGCTACATAAAGGATTGGGCCACCTTGCTGCACTTTATTTACTTTATTTACTTTTGCTCGTTACTATTTATCTTATCACAAAACTATCTATCACCTACTATTTCAGTGCTTGCAGAGAAAACCTTACTGAAAACAGCTTATCATTTCCTTCTGCTCCTCGTTGGGTTCGACACTCTTACTTATCGAAAGGACTACTATAGATCCCCTATACTTGTGGGTCATCAAGACTCTTTTCTGGCTCCGTTGCTGGGGAGCGTAGCGCTCTTGGTGAGTGGAACTTGGTAAGGAAACATTTATATAGTGTGCTGAAATTTTCTGTTACTTGTCACTATGGAAACTAATCCTTTGAGGGGCTTGTTTGGGGTATCTTCACCCCAACCAGAAGAGCAAAGAGATGCTCCTCAACCTACTAAATCTTATGAAAATATTCACTTTGAGATTCCTTCGGGTATGATAGAAAAACTGCTAGCTAATCCTTTTGCAGGAAACAGAACATTGCATCCCGACTTACACCTTATCTTTGTGGATGAAGTTTGTGGATTATTTAAGCTTGCAGGTATTCCCGATGATGTTGTCAAAAGGAAGGTCTTACCTTTACCTTTGAAGGGAGATGCAATGACATGGTATAGGCTATGTGATGATACGAGATATTGAAATTATAAGCGATTGAAGTTGGAATTTCACCAGAAGTTCTATCCTATGCATCTTGTTCATCGTGATCGTAATTACATATATAATTTCTAGCCTCGCGAAGGACAAACCATCGGTCAAGCTTGGGGGAGGCTTAAGTCAATGTTGTATTCATGCCCCAATCATGAGCTCTCTCGGGAAATGATTATTCAGAATTTTTATGCTCGGCTTTCTCTTGGTAATTGCAACTTGCTCGATACTTCCTGTGCTGGTTCCTATATGCTGAAGACTATTGATTTAAAATGGGACTTATTGGAAAGAATTAAACGCAACTCTGAAGATTGGGGTTCCGACGATGGTAAGGAGTCAGGTATGACACCTAAGTTCGATTGTGTTAAATCTTTTATGGATACCAATGCTTTCCGTGGATTTAGCTCTAAGTATGGACTTGACTCTGAGATAGTAGCTACTTTTTGTGAAGCTTTTGCTACTCACGTTGATCTCCCTAAAGAAAAGTGGTTTAAATATAATCCTCCTGTTGAAGTGAAAGTAGTTGCACCTATTACAGTCGAAGAGAAGACTATTACATATAGTGATCCTATTATTCCTACTGCATATGTTGAAAAACCTCCTTTTCCTGTTAGGATAAAATATCATGTTAAAGCTTCGACTGTTGTTTGTAAGAGTAATGCTAGGACTTACACACCTCTTGAGCAAATTAATGTTGAACCTGATATTGCTATGATTAAAGATCTCTTGGATGAGGACTTAGATGGGCATGTTATCTCTTTCTTGGGTGAAACTGCTAATATTGCTAGACCCGATACTAAGACACGTAGACCTGTTGTAGGCACGCCTGTTATTTCTGTTAAAATAGGAGATCATTGTTATCATGGTTTATGTGATATGGGTGCTAGTGCTAATGCGATACCTTATGATCTTTATAAAGAAATTATGCACGATATTGCACCTGTTGAATTAGAAGACATTGATGTTACTATTAAGCTTGCTAATAGGGACACCATTAAACCGATTGGGATTGTTAGAGATGTGGAAGTCTTGTGTGGGAAGATTAAATACCCTGCTGATTTTCTTGTTCTTGGTTCCCCACAAGATGAATTTTGTCCCATTATTTTTGGTAGACCCTTCTTGAATACTGCTAGTGCTAAGATTAATTGTGAAAAGAATATTATCGCTGTTGGCCTAGATGGTATGTCTCATGAATTTAATTTTCCCAAGTTTAGTAGACAACCTCGTGAAAGGGAACCATCTAGTAAGGATGAAATTATTGGTCTTGCTTCCATTGCTGTTCCACCAACTGATCCGTTAGAACAATATTTGCTAGACCATGAAAACGATATGTTTATGAAGGAAAGGGAAGAAATAGATGAAGTGTTCCTTAAACAAGAACCTATGCTGAAACATAACCTTCCCGTTGAAATTCTTGGGGATCCCCCTCCACCCAAGGGTGATCCCGTATTTGAACTCAAACCATTACCTGATAATCTTAAGTATGCTTATCTTGATGAAAAACAAATATATCCTATTATTATTAGTGCTAACCTTTCAGAGAAAGAAGAAGAAAGATTATTGAAAACTCTGAAGAAGCACCGAGCTGCTATTGGATATACTCTGGACGATCTTAAGGGCATTAGTCCCACATTATGTCAACACAAAATTTCAGTGGAGAAAGATGCCAAACCAGTTAGAGATCCTCAAAGACGATTAAATCCCAAAATGAAGGAAGTGGTAAGAAAGGAGATACTAAAACTCCTTGGGGCAGGTATTATTTATCCCGTTGCTGATAGTGAATGGGTAAGCCCTGTCCATTGTGTCCCTAAAAAGGGAGGTATTACTGTTGTTCCTAATGATAAAGATGAATTGACCCTGCAAAGAATTATTACATGTTATAAGATGGTAATTGACTTCCATAAGTTAAATAAAGCTACAAAGAAAGATCATTACCCTTTACCTTTTATTGATCAAATGCTAGAGAGGTTATCCAAACACACACATTTTTGCTTTCTAGATGGTTATTCTGGCTTCTCTCAGATACCTGTATCAGCGGGGGATCAATCTAAAACTACCTTTACTTGCCCTTTTGGTACTTTTGCTTATAGACGTATGCCTTTTGGTTTATGTAATGCACCTGCTACCTTTCAAATATGCATGATGGCTATATTTTCTGATTTTTGTGAAAAGATTTGTGAGGTATTCATGGATGACTTCTCCGTCTATGGATCCTCTTTTGATGATTGTTTGAGCAACCTTGATCGAGTTTTGCAGAGATGCAAAGACACTAGTCTCGTCCTAAATTGGGAAAAGTGTCACTTTATGGTTAACGAAGGCATTGTCTTGGGGAACAAGATCTCCGAGAGAGGTATTGAAGTTGATAAAGCCAAAGTTGATGCTATTGAAAAGATGCCATGTCCCAAGGACATAAAAGGTATAAGAAGTTTCCTTGGTCATGCCGGTTTTTATAGGAGGTTCATTAAGGACTTTTCTAAAATCTCTAGGCCTCTGACTAATTTATTGCAAAAATATACCCTTTTGTCTTTGATGATGATTGTGTAGAAGCATTTGAAACACTCAAGAAAGCTTTGATCACTGCACCTATTGTTCAGCCACTTGATTGGAATTTACCTTTTGAAATTATGTGCAATGCTAGTGATTATGCTGTACGTGCTGTTTTAGGGCAAAGAGTCAATAAGAAATTGAATGTTATCCAGTATGCTAGTAAGACTCTTGATACTGCCCAGAGAAATTATGCTACTACTGAAAAAGAATTCTTAGCAGTTGTGTTTGCATGTGATAAGTTTAGACCTTATATTGTTGATTCCAAAGTTACTATCCACACTGATCATGTTGCTATTAAATATCTTATGGAAAAGAAAGATGCTAAGCCTAGACTCATTAGATGGGTTCTCTTGCTCCAAGAATTTGACTTGCATATTATTGATAGAAAGGGAGCTGAGAACCCCGTTGCAAACAACTTGTCTAGGCTAGAAAATGTTCTTGATGACCCACTGCCTATTAATGATAGCATTCCTGATGAAAAATTAGCGGTCATCAATGCTTCTCGTACTGCTCCTTGGTATGCTGACTATGCTAATTACATTGTTGCTAAATATATACCGCCTAGTTTCACATACCAACAAAAGAAAAAGTTCTTTTATGATTTAAGACATTACTTCTGGGATGATCCACACCTTTATAAAGAAGGAGTGGATGGTATTATTAAACGTTGTGTGCCTGAGCATGAACAGGAACATATCCTATGCAAGTGTCACTCTGAATCCTATGGAGGACACCACGCTGGAGACAGAACTGCACACAAGGTACTACAATCTGGTTTTTATTGGCCTACTCTCTTCAAAGATGCTCGTAAGTTTGTCTTGTCTTGTGATGAATGTCAAAGAATAGGTAACATTAGTAGACATCAAGAAATGCCTATGAATTATTCTCTTGTTATTGAACCGTTTGATGTTTGGGGCTTTGATTATATGGGACCTTTTCCTGCCTCCAATGGTTATACACATATTTTATTTGCTGTTGATTACGTTACTAAGTGGGTAGAAGCTATTCCAACTAGTAGTGCTGATCATAACACTTCTATTAAAATTCTTAAAGAAGTTATTTTTAGAGGTTTGGAGTCCCTAGATATCTTATGACTGATGGTGGTTCACATTTTATTCATGGTGCTTTCCGTAAGATGCTTGCTAAGTATGATGTCAATCATAGAATAGCATCTCCTTATCATCCGCAGTCTAGTGGTCAAGTAGAGTTGAGCAATAGAGAGCTTAAATTAATTTTGCAAAAGACTGTGAATAGATCTAGAAAGAATTGGTCCAAAAAACTTAATGATGCATTATGGGCCTATAGAACTGCATACAAAAATCCTATGGGTATGTCTCCTTATAAGATGGTTTATGGAAAAACATGTCATTTACCTCTTGAACTTGAACATAAGGCATATTGGGCTATCAAAGAGCTCAATTATGACTTCAAACTTGCTGGTGAGAAGAGGTTGTTTGATATTAGCTCACTTGATGAATGGAGAACCCAAGCCTATGAGAATGCCAAGCTTTTCAAAGAAAAAGTCAAACGCTGGCATGATAAGAGGATACAAAAGCGTGAGTTTAACGTAGGAGATTATGTGTTATTATTCAACTCTCGTTTAAGATTGTTTGCAGGAAAAACTTCTCTCGAAATGGGAAGGTCCCTACGTTATCGAGGAGGTCTATCGTTCTGGTGCTATAAAAATCAACAACTTCGAAGGCACAAATCCGTGGGTGGTTAACGGTCATAGAATTAAACATTATATTTCAGGTGATCCTATTAATGTTGAAACTAATATTATTGAAACCATAACCCCTGAGGAATACATAAGGGACACTTTCCAGAATGTTCCAGACTCCGAAAAGGCATAGGTATGTGGTACGGTAAGTAAACCGACTCCAATACAACTTTAATGGCAATTTTTATCAGTTTTGGAATT
>NC_041383.1:289081173-289083080 GCF_002162155.2 Triticum dicoccoides | reverse complement strand
TTTAAGAATTTTAGGAAGAAAGAAGTAGTCCGAAAGGGACACGAGCCCCCCACGAGAGTGGAGGGTGCCCCCCCCCTATAGGGCGCGCCCCCTGTCTCGTGGGCACCTCGTGTGCCTCCCGGACTCTGTTTTCTTGTATGTTACATATTTTGGTCGGTAAAAATTCATTATATATACTCCCGAAGGTTTTGACCACCGTATCACGCAAATATCCTCTGTTTTTGTTTCGAGTTGTTTCTGTTTCAGATTTAGAGCACCATGGCTTCTCCCTCCTCCAACAACAAAGACAAGGATGCTTGGCTATTGAAGATAGAGCTGAAAAGAGAGGAACCAGAAGAGATCAACAAGGATGAAGGGATCAAGAAGGCCATGGAGGTTCAAGCTCTGGTGGTGAAAGAAGAAGATATCCCTCAACCTTTACCTAACCTCTTTACTCCAACAGAGATTGAAGCTTTCAAGATGATTGAGTTAGCTCGCATACAGAACAAGTATCTTACACAAGAGAATAAGGATCATATTGCTGGGCTTAAGGGCATTATCCGCAAGTTGGAGGAACTTTTACGCTCAATGTGCAATTATCCACCGTCCTCATCACCACCGCCATCACATCCGAGGAAATAATCACATGGGTATGGGCACTCCCCTTGGCAACTGCCAAGCTTGGGGAGGTGCCCCGGTATCATATCACCATCACACTCCTATCTTTACCGCATTATTTAGTTCAATCCTTTTAGTAGTATCTTGATCTAGTAGATTGAAGTTTTGATATCAAGTAGTTTTGAGTTTTGCATTGTGATCTCTTTATGTAATCGAGTCCGTGTGCTATCTATAATAAAGATTAGTGTTGAGTCAAGGGCTTTGCTATGTTGCTATGATCTTGAGAAAGTAGAAAGAATAAAAGAGTTCATATTGATCTTATGGATAGTGATAACTTCACACATAGAAAGTATGAGGCAGAAAAATTGTTGAGAGTTGATAACTTCACACATAGAAAGAGTTCATATTTTTCTGAGGTTTGGAGTCCCTAGATATCTTATGACTGATGGTGGTTCACACTTTATTCATGGTGTCTTCCGTAAGATGCTCACTAAGTATGATGTCAATCATAGAATCGCATCTCCTTATCACCCGCAGTCTAGTGGTCAAGTAGAGTTGAGCAATAGAGAGCTCAAATTAATTTTGCAAAAGACTGTGAATAGATCTATAAAGAATTGGTCCAAAAAAACTTAATGATGCATTATGGGCCGATAGAACTGCATACAAAAATCCTATGGGTATGTCTCCATATAAGATGGTTTATTGAAAAGCATGTCATTTACCTCTTGAACTTGAACATAAAGCATATTGGGCTATTAAAGAGCTCAATTATGACTTCAAACTTGCCGGTGAGAAAAGGTTATTTGATATTAGCTCACTTGATGAATGGAGAATCCAACCATATGAGAATGCCAAGCTTTTCAAAGAAAAAGTCAAACGCTGGCATGATAGGAGGATACAAAAGCGTGAGTTTAATGTAGGAGATTATGTGTTATTGTTCAACTCTCGTTTAAGATTTTTTGCAGGAAAACTTCTCTCAAAATGGGAAGGTCCCTACATTATCGAGGAGGTCTATCATTCTGGTGCTATAAAAATCAACAACTTTGAAGGCACAAATCCGAGGGTAGTAAACGGTCAAAGAATTAAACATTATATTTCAGGTAATCCTATCAATGTTGAGACTAATATTATTGAAACCATAACCCCTGAGGAATACATAAGAGACACTTTCCAGAATGTTCCAGACTCTGAAAAGGCATAGGTACGTGGTACGGTAAGTAAACCGACTCCAAAACAACTCTAATGGCAATTTTATCAGTTTTGGATTATTTAAAGATTTTAGGAAGAAAGAAGTAGTCTGGAAGGGGCAC
>NC_041383.1:289049825-289081030 GCF_002162155.2 Triticum dicoccoides | reverse complement strand
GTAGGGCGCCCCCCTGTCTCGTGGGCACCTCGTGTGCCTCCCGGACTCCGTTTTCTTGTATGTTACGTATTTTGGTCGGTAAAAATTCATTATATATACTCCCGAAGGTTTTGACCACCATATTACGTAAATATCCTCTGTTTTCGTTTCGAGCTGTTCCTGTTGCAGAATAAAGCAAGATGTCTTCTCAGGAATCAGTTGGGGAGAGCCAGGTGTCTCATCCAACGCCCGGTCCAGGAGCAAACAGCGATGCCTACCAATTTGGACCATCAATGGAGGATGATATGGAGGATGATTTGAAAAGGGTAGATTCCATGGAGGAAGATCAAGAAGTTACCTCCCGTCTCCAAGTAGAATTCACTATGGGGGAACTACCTAGCCTGGCTGTCCCTGCTTCGGTCACTCCTTCCAACCCTAGATTTCTTTCTTATGAAAATATGAAAAAGAGTTTTTCTTGTTCTCTAGAAGCTATGCAGCATCCTTGGGTAAAAGGAGCTTTGTCCGTTACGGGCAAGCTCCGTAAAGAAAATATGGACCTCAAACAACAAGTAAATAAGCTCGAGGAGGAGAACTGTATCCTGAAGGGCATCATCGCCAAGAAGATCATAACACCAACCGTGAAGAAGTAGAAATAATCACATGGGTATGGTCACTCCCCTTGGCAACTGCCAAGCTTGGGGGAAGTGCCCCGGTATCGTATCACCATCACACTCCTATCTTTACCGCTTTATTTAGTTCGATCCTTTAGTAGTATCTTGATCTATTAGTTCGAAGTTTTGATATCAAGTAGTTTTGAGTTTTTCATTGTGATCTCTTTATGTAATCGAGTCCGTGTGCTATCTATAATAAAGATTAGTGTTGAGTCAAGGGCTTTGCCATGTTGCTATGATGTTGAGAAAGTAGAAAGAACAAAAGAGTTCATATTGATCTTATGGATAGTGATAACTTCACACATAGAAAGTATGAGGCATAAAAATTGTTGAGAGTTGATGAACGTAGCCTTGGTCATCGTTGCAATTAATAGGAAGTGATAAGGAAAGAGGGGTTCACATATAAATATATTATCTTGGACATCTTTTATGATTGTGAAGCACTCATTAAGTATGACATGCTAAAAGAGTTGACGTTGGACAAGGAAGATAACGTAATGGTTTATGTTTTCCGACATCTCAGTTAAAGTATATTGTCATTGACCTTCCAAACATGTTGAGCTTGCCTCTCCCCCTCATGCTAGCCAAATTTCTAGCACCAAGTAGAGATACTACTTGTGCTTCCAAATATCCTTAAACCCAGTTTTTCCAAGAGAGTCCACCATACCTACCTATGGATTGAGTAAGATCCTTCAAGTAAGTTGTCAACGGTGCAAGCAATAAAAATTGCTCTCTAAATATGTATGACTTATTAGTGCAGAGAAAATAAGCTTTGTACGAACTTGTTGTGGAAGTAATAAAAGCGACGGATTGCATAATAAAGGTCCACATACAAGGGGCAATATAAAGTGACGTCCTTTTGCATTAAGATTTTGTGCATCAACCCTAAACGCACATGACAACCTCTGCTTCCCTCTACGAAGGGCCTATCTTTTACTTTATGTTTTACTTTATGCTTGAGTCAAGGTGATACTCACTTCTCCCTTTTTAATTCTATCCTTTGGCAAGCTCCTCGTGTTTGGAAGATCATGATACATATATCCAATTGGATGTAAGTTGGCATAGGCTATTATTGTT
Source organism: Triticum dicoccoides (assembly GCF_002162155.2). Classification (NCBI taxonomy): domain Eukaryota; kingdom Viridiplantae; phylum Streptophyta; class Magnoliopsida; order Poales; family Poaceae; genus Triticum; species Triticum dicoccoides. Next base: position 289,079,303 of record NC_041383.1, on the reverse strand, counting down.
GACATCACCTAAAGGTGAATATGTTGGGAGGCAACACAATAAGCCCCTATCTTTCGCAGTGTCCGGCTGAAACTCTATAACCACAAGTATTGCGTGAGTGTTAACAATTATAGGGAACTACGAGATAGTTGAGTATGTGAGCTTGCTGAAAAGCTCTATTATTGACTCTTTCTGATGTTACGATAAATTGCAATTGCTTCAATGACTAAGATTATAGTTTGTTAGTTCCCAATGAAGTTTTTGAACCATACTTGACATTGTGAATTGTTTATTACTTGAACCTAGAAAATCATATGACAAAACCAATATATGTTGCTGTTATTAGAATGATCATGATGCCCTCATGTCCGTATTTTATTTTTATCGACACCTCTATCTCTAAACATGTGGACATATTTTTCAATTTCGGCTTCCGCTTGAGGACAAGCGAGGTCTAAGCATGGGGGAGTTGATACGTCCATTTTGCATCATGCTTTTATATCAATATTTATTGCATTATGGGCTATTATTACACATTATATCTCAATACTTATGGCTATTCTCTCTTATTTTACAAGGTTTACCATGAAGAGGGGGAATGCCGGCAGCTGGAATTCTGGCTGGAAAAGGAGCAAATGTTGGAAACCTATTCTTCACAACTCCAAAAATCCTAAAACTCCATGAAATAACTTTTTGGATTTTATAAGAATTTATGGGCAAAAGAAATAGGCCAGGGGGCCCACACCCTGTCCAGGAGACAGGGGGTGCCCCCCCCCCCCCCCGTAGGGCGCGGCCCCCTATCTCCTGGGCCCCCTGGTGGGCTTCCGACATCCATCTTCTACTATATGAAGGGTTTTGTCCTGGAAAAAATCGTGGGCAAGCTTACGGGATGAAACTCCGCCGCCACGAGGCGGAACCTTGGCGGAATCAATCTAGGGCTCTGGCGGAGCTGTTCTGCCGGGGACACTTCCCTCCGGGAGGGGGAAATCATCACCACTGTCATCACCAATGATCCTCTCATCGGGAGGGGGTCAATCTCCACCAACATCTTCACCAGCACCATCTCATCTCAAAACCCTAGTTCATCTCTTGTATCCAATCTTGTATCAAAATCACAAATTGGTACCTATGGGTTGCTAGTAGTGTTGATTACTCCTTGTAGTTGATGCTATTTGGTTTACTTGGTGGAAGATCATATGTTTAGATCCTTTATGCATAACTCCTATGATTATGAACATGAATATGCTTTGTGAGTAGTTATGTTTGTTCCTGAGGACATGGGTGAAGTCTTGCTATTAGTAGTCATGTGAATTTGGTATTTGTTCGATATTTTGATGAGATGTATGTTGTCTTTCCTCTAGTGGTGTTATGTGAACGTCGACTACATGACACTTCACCATTATTTGGGCCTAGAGGAAGGCATAGGGAAGTAATAAGTAGATGATGGGTTGCTAGAGTGACAGAAGCTTAAACCCTAGTTTATGCGTTGCTTCGTTAGGGGTTGATATGGACCCATATGTTTAATGCTGTGGTTAGGTTTACCTTAATACTCCTTTTTGTAGTTGCGGATGCTTGCAATAGGGGTTAATCATAAATGGGATGCTTGTCCATGTTAGGGCAGTACCCAAGTGCCGGTCCACCCACATATCAAATTATCAAAGTACCGAACGTGAATCTTACGAACGTGATGAAAACTAGCTTGACGATAATTCCCAATGTGTCCTCGGGAGCTCCTTCTTCATTATTAGAATTTGTCCAGGCTTATCCTTTGCTACATAAAGGATTGGGCCACCTTGCTGCACTTTATTTACTTTATTTACTTTTGCTCGTTACTATTTATCTTATCACAAAACTATCTATCACCTACTATTTCAGTGCTTGTAGAGAAAACCTTACTGAAAACCGCTTATCATTTCCTTCTGCTCCTTGTTGGGTTCGACACTCTTACTTATTGAAAGGACTACAATAGATCCCCTATACTTGTGGGTCATCATCTACTAATAGTACCAATTTTTTGGCATTCATCACAAGATAAGACAAACTTACGTGCATCTTTGAAAAGAGTAGGCCAATAAAAACCGGATTGCAATACCTTATGTGCAGTTCTATCTCCAGCGTGGTGTCCTTCATATACCTCGGAGTGACACTTGCGTAGGATCTATTCCTGTTCATACTCAGGTACACAATGTCTAATAACACCATATACTCCTTCTTTATAAAGGTGTGGGTCATCCCAGAAGTAATGTCTTAAATCATAGAAATTGTTTTTCTTTTGCTGGTATGTGAAACTAGGTGGTGTAAATTTAGCAACAATGTAATTAGCATAATCAGCATACCATGGAGCGGTATGAGAAGCATTTATGACAGCTAATTGTTCATTAGGAAAGCTATCATCAATAGGTAGTGGGTCATCAAGAACATTCTCTAACCTAGACAAGTTGTCTGCAACGGGGTTCTCAGCTCCCTTTCTATCAATAATATGCAAATGAAATTCCTGTAGCAGGAGAACCCATCTAACAAGTCTAGGTTTAGCATCTTTCTTTTCCATAAGGTATTTAATAGTAGCATGATCAGTGTGAACAATTACTTTGGAATCAACAATATAAGGTCTGAACTTATCACAAGCAAATACAACTGCTAAAAATTCCTTTTCAGTGGTAGCATAATTTCTTTGGGCACTGTCTAGAGTTTTACTAGCATATTGGATAACATTTAATTTCTTATCAACTCTTTGCCCTAGAACAACACCTACAGCATAATAACTAGCATCACACATAATTTCAAAGGGTAAATTCCAATCAGGTGGCTGAACAATAGGTGCAGAAATCAAGGCTTTCTTAAGTATTTCAAATGCTTCTACACAATCATCATCAAAGACAGAAGGAACATCTTTTTGTAAGAGATTAGTCAGAGGCCTAGAAATTTTTGAGAAGTCTTTAATGAACCTCCTATAAAAACCGGCATGACCAAGGAAACTTCTTATACCTTTGATGTCCTTAGGACATGGCATCTTTTCAATGGCATCAACTTTAGCTTTATCAACTTCAATACCTCTTTCAGAAATTTTATGCCCCAAGACAATACCTTCATTAACCATAAAGTGGCACTTCTCCCAATTCAAGACAAGATTAGTTCTTCACATCTCTACAAGACTCGATCAAGGTTGCTTAAGAAATCATCAAAAGAAGTTCCATACACGGAGAAATCATCCATGAAAACCTCAACAATATTTTCACAAAAGTTAGAGAATATAGCAGTCATACATCTTTGAAAGGTAGCAAGTGCATTACATAAACCAAAAGGCATACGTCTATAAGCAAAGGTGCCGAAAGGGCAAGTAAAAGTGGTCTTATCTTGATCCTCTTTTGACACATGTATTTGAGAGAAACCGGAATAACCATCTAGAAAGCAAAAATGTGTATGTTTGGATAGTCTTTCTAGCATTTGATCAATAAAAGATAGAGGGTAATGATCTTTTCTAGTAGCTTTATTTAATTTGAAGAAATCAATTACCATTCTATAACCTGTAACAATTCTTTGTGGGATCAATTCATCCTTCATTAAGAACAACAGTGTCGGTGTACTAGAGTAGGGGTACCCTAGTATCCCGAACTTGTGCACGGGCAGTTGCAGCATCCCGCGGCAAGGCTTGCCGGGCTACCACCAAGGTCCTCCGTGGTTCCCTTGGAGCCATTCAAGAACAAAGTATTTAAGCCAAGGAGACAAGGCCCCGGCAAGAAAAGCTTGCCAGGAAGGCAAACCAAGGCATCCCAAGGAACTTGCCGCGATGCGCCACGCGTCCCGGCAAGGCAACAAGGCCCCGGCAAGAGGAGCTTGCCGGGAAGACCAACCAAGGCATCTCGAGGCCTGGTGAGCGACAAGCTTCCGGGCGCGACAAGACGACGACCATGGCAAGGCGCTTGCCGCGGCAAGTGACCACTCTGTACCAACGCTCCAGCACATCCGCCAACGTGTCGCTCTGGGGGCCTTTCCAGACGCGCATGGCAGAAGGCTGTGCAGCCAGCGGTGCGCGGTGGCATGCAAAGCTGACAAGACTACCATCATGGCGAGCGGTGGCGTCCCTGACGGTACCTTTCTGCACTGTTTGGGCGACACAGACGGGCATTTAATGCCCTTGTCCCCTGCCGTCAGGGTTAGGTAGGATACACTATACAGGTAGTTGTACCAACCACCTCTCTTTTTACGCTTTTACCCTTCTCTGCGTTGCCACCTATCGGTGACCCCTTGAGCATATAAAAGGAGGCCCATGCGCAACGTAGGGGGGGTTCAGACTCATTTGGAAGCCAAAAAAACACTTAGCTCTCTGGAGCAAGAACACAATACAATCAGACAAGCAGCAGTAGGAGTATTATCTCTCCGGAGAGCTCTGAAGCTGGGTAAACTGCTCGTGTGCTTCGCCTCGATCCACTCTTCGTGCGACCTCTGCCCCCCGCCGAACCGAAAGGGGCCCGGTCCGCCGGCCCCATAGGTGTTCGTGGATCAGTCATCGGATCCACGAGCTCGTCGCGATCAGCGCCAAGTTCTTCACGAACGACAGCAAGAAGACGCTCGTACTCGCATCGAGCGCCGAAGAGAAGCGCAACGTCAATCCGACAAGCGCGCTGGGCCCTCTGTTGACATGCATGCGCCAGGGGAACCAGGCGACTTGCCGTACGCGGTAGGTTGCCCTGCGTTCACTCGTGAGCTGCGGCAAGTCCAGTGGCCCAGCACGAAAAATTTCAAGCCAGATGTACCAGAGAAGTACGACGGCAAGACGCGTCCGTCGGAGTTCCTCAGCATCTACACCATCGCGGTGCATGCTGCCGGAGGACGGGACGACAAGATCCTTGCCAACTACTTCCCGCTGGTGCTCAAGCCCAATGTCAGATCCTGGCTCATGCACTTGCCGGACAACTCCATATCCTCCTGGGCTGACCCGTGCCATCAGTTTGTCGGCGCCTTTACAGGCGGCCACAAGCCTCACGGCCAGGAGAGCGACCTTCATCTGCTTGCCCAGAAGGAAGGAGAGCCCCTGCGCAAGTACATTCAGAGATTCAGCTGCGTACAACACAACATCCCAGATGTCCACCCTGCCGCGGTAATCAGCGCGTTCCATCAGAACGTGCGGAACCGCAGGATGCGGGAGGAGATGGCGATGTGCAAGATCAGAGACGTCAGTGAGCTATATGCCCTGGCCGACAAGTGTGCACGTGCTGAGGAAGGGAGGAAACTCCCCGGAGAGAACACAGGAGCAGGAGGATCTGATAGTGAGGACACTGCCCCGGCAAGAAAGAACCGGCGGCGGAACAACAGGAAGAAGAAAGGCAAAGATGTGCTAGCTGTTGAGCAGTCCGGCAAGAAAGCCGAAGTTGGTAGCTCCGGCAAGGAGGTTTCCACAGCTGTGGCGGTCGTCGACAAGCAGGACAGCACCAACAAGCAGTATTGCAAGATCCACCGCACCAAGGGCCATGACCTCCAGAGCTGCAAGAAGGTCGAGCAGCTTGTAGAACAGCAAAAGGCTGAATACGAGCGGCGTGACAAGGAAAAGGCCCAGGAAGGTGCTGGAGGAGTCAGCAAGAAACGTCCCGGCCGAGGAGGACGCCGCGGCAAGGCCAAGCAGCGGCAAGGAGACAGACCTCCACGCGGCTGCAACAAGGATGAAGACGACGATGACGATGAAGACATGGATGATGAGGAGACTGATGAGCAGGAGTTCCAGAAGGCCACAGAGGTTCTGTGCGTTGACGGCGGTGCTTCTCTGCATACTTCGCACCGCCAGCTCAAGCAGTGGGTGCGGGAAGTTAATGCAGCTGAACCACCCGTCGAGTCACGCAAGCCTCTGAAATGGTCCAGCACACCTATCATCTTTGATATTGAGGACCACCCTGATCGCATAACTGCGGTCGGGTGCTTGCTGATGTTGGTTTCACCAACTATCCGCAACCTCAAGGTCACTAAGATGCTAGTTGACGGCGGGGCCGGCTTGAACTTGATCTCCTTCGCGGTACTCCAGAAGCTTCAGATCCCTGATGGCGAGCTCGAAGAGACCGGCACGTTTCAAGGAATCAAGCCGGGGAGGAGCAAGCCGAAGGGAAAGATCACGTTGCCGGTAACGTTTGGCAGCAAGCTGAACTTCAGGACTGAGAGGGTCACTTTTGACGTTGCTGACTTCCCATTGCCTTACAATGGGATACTTGGCCGTCCAACACTGGCCAAGTTCATGGCAGCCTCTCACTATGCATAAAACGTGTTGAAGATGCCAGGCCCGATAAGTGTCATCTCTATCCCTAGCGACAATAAGGATGCCCTTATCTGCGCCGACAAGATCTACCGGGAAGCAGCAGCCGCAACAGATCTCAAATCGCTTGCCGCTGAAGCTCCTGGGGGGAAGAAGAAGACCAAGTCCGGCAAGAGTTCTGATGCCCACTCCAGCAAGCGCACCTCTTCGGAGTGCTGCACTACCGTCGAGGACGCACCATCGAGCTCCACCGGCAAGTGTAAGAAGGCAATGGCAGCTCCACCTGAGACCAAGAAGGTGTCCGCCAAGGAGGACGACACTGGTGGTACCTTCACCATCAGTGCCACTCTCGACCCCAAATAGGAAAGCGCGCTCGCTGCTTTCCTGCGGGCGAACGTCGACGTGTTTGCGTGGCAACCGTCCGACATCCCCGGTGTTCCCAGGAAAGTAATTGAGCACCACCTTGCCGTCTGTCCTCATGCGCGGCCCATCAAGCAGAAAGTCAGGAAACAGGCAGTGGAGCGCCAAGAATTCCTCGCAGAAGAAATCAAAAAGTTGGAAGCAGCAGGCCTTGTCAGAGGGGTGCTCCATCCTACATGGTTGGCCAATCCTGTAGTCGTGCGCAAGGCAAACGGGAAATGGAGGCTTTGTATCGACTTTACCGATGTTAATAAAGCTTGTCCCAAAGACCCATTTCCTTTGCCGCGCATCGACCAGATTGTTGACTCCACGGCCGGATGTGATTTGCTTTCATTTCTTGATGCATACTCAGGATATCATCAGATCTTCATGGCAGAAGAGGATGAGGAGAAGACCGCATTCATTACCCCATGTGGCACATACTGTTTCGTACGGATGCCTTTCGGTTTGAAGAATGCTGGTTCAACATTTGCAAGGGTAGTCCATGACGCTTTTGAGCCGCAGATGCACAGAAATGTGGAAGCCTACATGGATGACATAGTAGTCAAGAGCAGGGACAAAGCAACTCTGATTCAAGATCTGGACGAAACCTTTGCAAATCTGCGCAAGATCAACCTCAAGCTTAACCCCGAGAAGTGCGTGTTTGGAGTCCCTTCCGGCAATCTTCTCGGGTTCTTTGTGTCTCAGCGGGGAATTGAAGCCAATCCCGACAAGATCAAGGCCATTGAGCAGATCGAAGCACCAAAGCGCGTCAAGGATGTACGAAGGCTTGCCGGTTGCGTGGCTGCTCTCAGCAGGTTTATCTCTAGGTCTGCTCAGCGCGCCCTGCCGTTTTTCAAAATATTGAAAAAGGCAGGTCCAATGAAATGGACTCTGGAGGCGGAGGCTGCGCTGCAGGACTTGAAGAGATACCTGTCCTCCACTCCAACACTTGTCGCACCTAAGCCACAAGAGAAGTTGCTGCTGTATATAGCCGCAACCAATCAAGTGGTTAGTGCTGCGCTAGTAGCGGAGAGGGAGGCAGATGATGAGCCAGCAACCACGGCAGATGCATCCAGCGACAAGCAGGGGGCTTCGCCGACAAGCTCTGGTCCCGACAAGGATGGATCTACGTAGGAGCATGATAAGATGCAGAAGAGAATGGTGTAGCGCCCAGTTTACTTTGTCAGTTCCTTTCTGCAGGGGGCTAGGTCAAGGTACTCTGGTGTGCAGAAATTGCTTTTTGGCCTCCTCATGGCCTCGAGAAAGCTGCGCCATTACTTCCAAGCACATGAGATCACAGTCGTCACTCGTTTTCCGCTGAAGAGGATACTGCAAAATCCAGAAGCGACAGGCAGGATTGTCGAGTGGGCGCTGGAACTGTCAAGCTTTGGCCTCAAGTTTGAAAGTACTTCAACTATCCAAAGCAGAGCATTGGCGGAGTTCATAGCAGAGTGGACGCCAACACCAGATGAAGAAATTCCAGAAACGAGCATTCCCGTCAAGGAAGCAAGCAAAGAGTGGCTGATGTACTTTGATGGTGCCTTCTCGCTGCAAGGCGCCGGTGCTGGCGTGCTACTTATCGCACCCACCAGAGAGCACCTCAAGTACGTAGTCCAGATGCACTTTCCCAAGGAGCAAGCAACCAACAATACTGCAGAGTATGAAGGATTGCTTGCCGGTCTCAGGATCGCAGCAGACCTTGGGATCAAGAAGCTCATTGTCAGGGGTGACTCACAGCTTGTCGTCCGCCAAGTGAACAAGAACTATCAGAGTACACTGATGGAAGCATATGTTGATGAAGTGAGAAAGCTAGAAGAGCACTTTGACGGCCTGCAGATGGAACATGTTCCAAGAGCTCAGAACGACATTGCCGATGGACTGTCAAAGTGCGCCGCACTAAAGTTACCTGTGGAACCAGGGATCTTTGTGCTCAAGCTGACTCAACCGTCCGTAACGCCATCAACTCGATAGAGCAAGAAGAGGAAATTGATTTCTGGTGAATACTTTTCGGCAGAGCTCCCCGAAGCCGCCGCCAAGAAGGTCCCCAAGATCAACACCAAGGATGCTGAGGAGCAGTCAGCTCCGACAAGCCTCAGGGTTTGTTCCGTTGAAGCAGACGCTCCCGACAAGCTTTGCTCCGGCAAGCTTGCCGGGGAACATCAAGCTCCGGCAGGGCCACAAGTTCTTGCCGTAGAAGCGGATGCTCCCGCAGCAGCGGATGTGCCTTTAGTCTTTGTTGTCGAGCCGTAAGCTCCAGCATGGGCACAACAGATTGTCCATTTTCTTCAGACAGGAGAACTTCCCGAAGAGCAAGAAGAAGCGGAAAGAGTAGCCCGGCAGTCAAGTATGTACCAGTTTGTCGACGACACACTGTACAGAAAAAGACTCAACGGGGTGAAATTGAAGTGTATTCACCGGGAAGAAGGACAAAAGCTGTTGGCAGAGATACATGGAGGCATATGTGGCCACCACATTGGCGCAAGAGCACTTGCCGGCAAGGCATTCTGACAAGGTTTCTTTTGGCCGACAGCCCTCCAGGATGCAACTGCACAAGTAACCAAGTGTGAAGCGTGCCAGTTCCATTCCAAGCAGATAGACCAGCCAGCTCAAGCTCTCCAGACGATCCCTTTATCCTGGCCATTTTCGGTCTAGGGGCTCGATATCCTCGGCCCCTTTCCCCGAGCTGTCGGGGGCTTTGAGTACTTGTACGTTGCGATTGACAAGTTCACAAAGTGGCCAGAAGTGGAACCAGTGAGGAAGGTGACAGCACAGTCAGCAGTCAAATTCTTCAGGTCGATTGTTTGCCGTTTTGGGATCCCTAACAGGATCATCACCGACAACGGCACGCAATTTACGAGCTGCACCTTCATGCAGTACGTCCAAGATCTTGGCGCCAAGGTCTGCTTCGCTTCTGTTGCTCATCCAAAAAGCAACGGTCAAGCGGAGAGGGCAAATGCTGAAGTGCTGCGTGGGCTCAAGACCAGAACTTTCGACAAGCTGCGCAAGTGCGGAAGGAACTGGATCGAGGAGCTGCCGGTGGTTCTTTGGTCGATCAGGACGACGCCAAATCGAGCCATTGGCCAGACACCTTTCGCTCTAGTCTATGGAGCAGAGGCAGTTCTCCCCACGGAACTCGTATACGGGTCGCCTCGAGTGCTCGCTTATGATGAGCTTGAGCAAGAGCAGCTGCGACAAGATGACGCGCTGCTCCTTGAGGAGGATCGTCTTCAGGCTCCTGTACGAGCTGCTCGATACCAGCAAGCTTTGCGCCGCTACCATAGCCGCAAAGTTAAAGCCAGAAGCTTCGAGGAAGGCGACCTTGTTCTTCGGCGTGTTCAGTCCGCCAAGAATTCCAACAAGTTGACGCCAAAGTGGGAAGGCCCTTATCGGGTGAAACAAGTCACTTGGCTTGGCACTGTCCGCTTTGAGACCGAAGATGGCGTACCGGTGAGCAACTCCTGGAACATTGAGCATCTTTGTAAGTTTTACCCGTAGGGCGCGGTTGCCGGAACCCGTTCCGGCAACCACCTTTTGTACAAGTCTTGCCGATGTTGCATGTAATCCTTTGTTTAAAGCCGGGCGTAGATCCCGTGCATAAGTAAAGCTCATGTGCTCCGCACATCTTGTCAATTTCATGCATTATAATCTTTCTTGCATGCGTTATCTGACACTTTGTGCAGCACCTACCCCCGGTAAGCAATAACGAGCTATAAGGCTCCATGCCTTTATTTTCTCTTCTTTCTTTTTCTCAAAAAGGAAAGGAAGGTTCCCTCGCCCACAAGTTTCCCGGGGGGAAGAAGAAGATAATGGTGTGGACCAGGCATCGTTCAAGCAAGATTTCGCCTTACCGGAAAGCAAACGACAGAAAAGCTAAGTTGCCAAAGTTTGAGCAATTGGTTTTAATTTTTAAGTTATCTTCCTCGAACGACCGTGTTTGTATGAAAAACCTGTGCGCGGAGGAACCAACTCGCAGCTAGTTGCGCCCTTACTTTGTTTCGAGTCCGCTCAACAACTTAAGTGTGCTGCAACTAGTCGCGACAAGGTTTCTTGTCGGAAGCGGCACCACCAGCAGGCTTCTGACATCCCGCACTCAGCGCTCGCGGCTCGGGTGCCTGCGCCGACAAGTTCCCTAAAAGCGTAGGGTAAAAACATACAAAGCAGGGAATCAAGTAAAGGAAATAACATAGCAAATCTCTACCCAAAATAGAGTTATATTACAAGATAACTTGTCGCAGCTCTAACAGAATGTTCTCATGACATGACCAGCGGCGACAAAGAAAAAGAAAAGAAGGGCGGCCTAATCTACGCGGTCGCCCTCAACCCTCTTGATCTCGCTCACCTTGTCCACAATGGGTGCGACAAGGGCCTTGAGCGCATCCCGATCAGCATCCGGCGGCAAGGATTTGAGGACGTTGGTGAAGTTGAGGCCTGGATTGCGGAAGGCCACCTTCATCAGCACCTTCTGGAGAGCTCCTGCGCAGATCCTGCGTGACTCGTCGGCCAGCTGCTTTGGGATCCTCTCCCGGAGTCGCTGGAGGGCCGTCGCCACGCCTTTGAAGAACAGGCTGAGCTTGGCGCTGGGTTGAAGATGCTCGTCGGAGGGGTACCCAAAATCCTCCATCCCCAGTTGCGCCAACTCCCCGTCGATGGCAGCGGCAGCATCCACAAGACCTTTAGTCCAATGCTCCACTGTCTCCCTGAAGGCGTCATGGGCGGCAGCAGCATTCGCCAGCAGCGCCTCGTCGGCCTTGACCTTCTCCGACAAGGTCACCTCTCGCTCCCTGGTGACGTCCAGCGTCTGGGTCAACATGGCCAGCTTCAACTCCAGGTCTGCATTGGAATCCTTGGCAGTGCTGAGCTCCTTGCTCCTCTCTGCCAGAAGGCCTTGCAGCTCACCATGAGCGGCAGCATCCTTCTCACGCTCACGCTTGAGCGCAGCGAGCTCCTCGCCGCTCGCCCGGAGATCAGCCTCCAGCTGCGCTACCTTCACCTCCAGCTCCTTCTTGGTGGCCTCAGCAGCGGCGGCGGTGTCCTTTGCTTCCTTGAGGGCCCCGCCAATCGCTTGCTCACGCGCGGCAAGCTCCTCCTCGTGGCTGTCAAGATTGACCTTGCGCTGCGCCAGCTCTCCTTCCTGCGCAGAAAGCCTTTCAGCGACAAGCCGTTGCTTGTCTTCAGCTTCAGCCTTCTCGAGGAGGAAAGCTTTCTGCTCCTCGAGAAGTTGCTCCCGTTCCTCTGCCAAGGACCGGAGAGTTTCCTGCCTGAGGCCCCGGAGCTCCTCCGCGCGCTTCTCAATGTCAACCCCCACCTTCGCAACGAGCGCCTCTCGGGACGCCAGTTTGGCTTGGCGGGTGCGGTAAAGAGACAGCAGCTTCCGCATCAGCCACTCCTTCTCAGACTCGTCGCTGCTGCTGCTTGGCGCGTCGACAAGCGCTAGCCCAGCGGAGACGAGCACCTCTTCGTCGAAGGTTTCTCCTTCGACTGGCGCCCTGGAGCTCGACGCCCAGGGGAGCTTGATGAAGATGCCATCGCCGGCCTTCAGGTAGGCGCAGGGCTGCGGCTCTTCGGAGCCTGGCTCTGCAGCAGCGGCGGAGGGGTCGGCGGTCGATGCAGCGCCTGGCGCTCCTGCGGCCTCGGGGCCGTCAGTGTGATCGCCGGATTCCTCGCCAGCTCCTGCGGCGGCAGCCTTGGCGGCCTCCTCGCCGGCGGGATCATCAGCACCGGCCTCTTCTTCAGTGGTGGCGGCGTCGTCGTTATTGCCGCGCGCGTTCTCCTCGCCGGCGTCCTCGGTGTCCATTGGCTCCGCAGCAGATGGATCTGAGGAACGAAAAAGGGAGAAAAGTCAAGCAAAAATCCAGAAAAGAAAATCAGAAGAAGAAGAACCCAAGGAAAGTTTTCAGGCAAGAAGATTACCTGTGCTAGGATCTGCGGTTGCGGTCTCAACTGCCGGAGGATCACTGGTGCCTTCCCTTGCTGGAGAACTGTCCCTTGCCGGAGAGCTCTCCCTTGCCGGAGAGCGCTCCCTCGCCGGGGACTCCTCCCTTGGCGGCGTAGTCGAAGCAGATGGCGCTTCGGGAGCAGCTTCCGGGCACTCCTGGTGAGGCTGTTCTGCTCCTACACAAATCAACAGTCAAAATATCAGTAGAGAAAAGATCACCCATGCGCGCCTGACGGCAGGAAGTAAATTATAAACTTACGCTGGGGGCTGCGCTGGGGGCTGCTTTGGGGAGTAGTTGCCGGGTCCGTCAAGGTGGTCTCAGACACACCCCCTGCTGACACGGTGGGATCATCTTGATGACAATCACCGGGGCCTTGGCTCTCTTCGCCGCTCTCTGGGCCAGCGTCCTGAAAAGGAATGGATTCAGATCGAAGCAAGTCAGATACAAGACGAAAGCAACAAGATAGCAAGAATTGAAGAACTACGAGGACTGCAGGAGGATCTTACTCTTCTTCTTCGTCGTCGGAGCTGAGCGCGGAGAGATCGAAGTCCGGCTCGCCTCCGGTGCGGCGAGGCGGAGGAGTAGGCTCCCTCGCCCGCTTGGCGGGAGCTGTGGTGGTGGTGGAACGGGAAGACCCCGCTCCAGTTACCGCAGCGGCGTGAGGTGCTCCCGCGGCAACGGTGCTTGCCGCGGTAGAGCGTGTCGCGTGGCTTGCCGGCTGTTGACCCGTCTGCCGCCCCGCTACTTCTGCGGCCTTGCGGAGACGCCTTCTTGGCGGGGCCGGGGGCTCCGCCTGCGGCAAGCTGTCTGAAGGCTCGGGCTCTTCCTCGCCGGGCTCGCTCGGCTCAGCTTCAGGGCCGGCAAGATCTTCCTCGCCAGCAAACTCTGCGCGCTCGGCAAGGCTCGCCGCCTCTGCCGCCTCTGCCTCCTCCATGGTGAACCCGAACTCGCCCGCGGCAACTGCTGCCGCCACCTCTTCCAGCCTGGTGGCGATGCGCTGCATCTCATCATCAATGGTGTCGCGGGTGAGACTCTTCTGCTCATCAGTGCGGACCGGCACTTCCACCAAGTCGTCGAAGAACGCCCGCATGACGTCATCCACAGGTTCTTGCCAAGTTGGGGCGATTCCGTGCAAATCGCACAACGGCATCATTGCACGGATCCGATCGAGCGAAGAATTGTTGCACAAAGGAACAACGGTCCTCGGCAACGTGAAGGGATGCTGAGGATCGCGTTTGAACAACTCCAGGAGCATCGCATCCAGCTCCAGGACGGTGAAGTTGAAGTTGAGGCCCGGGCGCAACCTCATGATATCCGCCGAGTTCTTGAACTCCCAGGCGGGTCTCCCCCTCTCCTGCAAGGGGGCGATGCGGCGGCGAAGGAAATCTGCGTCTACAGCGCCTACAATGAGCCCGGCAAGCCTGAGGCGAAGGATGTGGGTGACGGCAATCTTCAGCCTGTCATCTTCCGGGGCCACATTGCTCCAATCATTGCCGCGTACTATTGGGGCTTGGCGCACAGCAGTGAATGGCTGCGGGTTCTCCTCGACGATCCAGCACCACTCTGCTCTCCACTCCTCCCAATTGCTGCGGAGCTCACCCTCCAGATATGCTTCCTTCTTGCCGACTCTCGAGATCCAAGCGATCCCGCCGGCAAGAGGCTCTCCTCTCTCAACCCGAGGCATGAAGAAGTGGCGGAAAAGGGCTACGTTTGGGTGGACTCCGACAAAGTTTTCGCACAGATGTGCGAAAACTGCCATGGTCAGAACGGCGTTGGGGGTGAAATCAAGGAGGCGGAACCCGTAGGTGTTCATGATGTCGCAAAAGAATTCAGAGAAAGGCGGGCAGAGTCCGCAGTAGAAGAACAGCGCGAAAAAGGGGTACCCATTCGGAGCCAGTCTCGAAGCGGTGGCCGGGAGTACCCTCGTGCGCGGATGCGCTCGCGTCTCCGTCGACCAGAAGAGGTAGAAGTACTCCCTCAGCTCCTTCGTGCCGAGCTAAGGGGAGAAGAGGGCCCGCTCCTTCCGCAGCGCCACGAGCCGCTGCGCCTCGGTCGATTTCACGCCCTTCCCCTTGTCGGCTTTCGGAGCCATGGCGGAGGTGGCGAGGGAGATCGGTGGCGTTGGTGGCGCCGGTGGCAATGGGGGGCGGAGCGCTGCTCTCCTTCGGCTTCGGGAAGAAGGGAGGAGCGGCGGAGATTTTTGGAGTTGGAGCAACAGAAGGCGAGGTGGGCGAACTGCCCCTGTTTCCTCTGCTTATAAAGAGGGAGGGGGCGGACGTTTCACCCTTCCGAATAAAGAAACCACCCACGATCTCTCCCACGATGCCGCATTCAACGCGTGCCGTTCGGGGAGGGCGCGGTGGATACGGAGCAGGATACGGCGTGGCCCAGGCCGCGTGTGCCCGTGCTCTGTTTTGGGCCTGGCCCAACAGCGCTCGGCACAGTGTGTGGCCCAGGCCCGGGGGCTCCTGTCGGTGTACTAGAGTAGGGGTACCCTAGTATCTCGAACTTGTGCACGGGCAGTTGCAGCACCCCGCGGCAAGGCTTGCCGGGCGACCACCAAGGTCCTCCGTGGCTCCCTTGGAGCCATTCAAGAACAAAGTATTTAAGCCAAGGAGACAAGGCCCCAGCAAGAAAAGCTTGCCGGGAAGGCCAACCAAGGCATCCCAAGGAACTTGCCGCGACGCGCCACGCGTCCCGGCAAGGCAACAAGGCCCCGGCAAGAGGAGCTTGTCGGGAAGACCAACCAAGGCATCTCGAGGCCTGGTGAGTGACAAGCTTCCGGGCACGACAAGACGACGACCACGGCAAGGCGCTTGCCGCGGCAAGTGACCACTCTGTACCAACGCTCCAGCACATCCGCCAACGTGTCCCTCTGGGGGCCTTTCCAGGCGCGCGTGGCGGAAGGCTGTGCAGCCAGCGGTGCGCGGTGGCATGCAAAGCTGACAAGACTACCATCGTGGCGAGCGGTGGCATCCCTGACGGTACCTTTCTGCACTGTTTGGGCGACACAGACGGTCATTTAATGCCCTTGTCCCTTGCAATCAGGGTTAGGTAGGATACACTGTATAGGTAGCTGTACCAACCACCTCTCTTTTTACGCTTTTACCCTTCTCTGCGTTTCCACCTATCGGTGACCCCTTGAGCATATAAAAGGAGGGCCATGCGCAACGTAGGGGGGTTCGGACTCATTTGGAAGCCAGAAAAACACTTAGCTCTCTGGAGCAAGAACACAATACAATCAGACAAGCAGCAGTAGGAGTATTATCTCTCCGGAGAGCTCCGAAGCTGGGTAAACTGCTCGTGTGCTTCGCCTCGATCCGCTCTTCGTGCGACCTCCGCCCCCCGCCGAACCGAAAGGGGCCCGGTCTGCCGGCCCCATAGGTGTTCGTGGATCAGTTTCCCCGACAAACAGTAATACCTCCCTTCTTAGGGACACAGTGTACAGGACTTACCCACTGACTATCAGCAACAGGATAAATTATACCTGCCTCCAGAAGCTTTAGTATTTCATTTCTTACCACTTCTTTCATCTTAGGATTTCACCGTCGTTGGTTATCAACAACTGGTTTAACATCTTTCTCTAGTTTTATTTTGTACTGGCATAGAGTGGGACTAATGCCCTTAAGATCATCAAGAGTATATCCAATAGCAGCACGGTGCTTCTTCAGAGTTTTCACTAATTTCTCTTCTTCATGTTCTGAAAGGTTAGCACTAATAATAATAGGATATATCTTCTTTTCATCGAGATATGCATATTTAAGAGTATCAGGTAATTGTTTAAACTCAAACATGGGATCTCCCTTGGGTGGAGGAGGATCCCCTAGGATTTCAACAGGCAAGTTGTGTTTCAAAATAGGTCCCTGTTTAAAGAATACTTCATCTATTTCCCTTCTTTCATTCATAAACATATAATTTTCATGGTCTAGCAAGTATTGTTCTAAAGGATCATTAGGAGGCATGACAATAGAAGCAAGACTAATAATTTCATCTTTACTAGGAAATTCTTTATCATGGGGTTGTCTATGAAATTTAGAGAAATTAAAATCATGAGACATATCCCCTAAACCAACAGTAACAATATCTTTTTCGCAGTCTATCCTAGCATTAACAGTATTCAAGAAGGGTCTACAAAATATAGTGGGACAAACGTCATCTTGTGGGGAACCAAGAACAAGAAAATCAGTAGGGTATTTAATTTTCCCACACAAGACTTCAACATCTCTAACAATCCCAATTAGTGAAATAGTATCTCTATTGGCAAGTTTAGTAGTCACATCAATACCTTCTATTTCAGCAGGTGCGATATCATGCATAATTTCTTCGTATAAGGAATGAGGTACTGCACTTGCACTAGCACCCATATCACATAAACCATGATAACAATATCTCCTATTTTAACAGAAACAATAGGCATGCTGACAACATGTCTATGTTTATTTTTAGCATCAGGTCTAGCAATTCTAGCAGCTTCATCATAGAAGTAAATAACATGCCCATCAATATTATCGACCAAGAGATCTTTAACCATAGTAATACTAGGTTCAACTTTAATTTGCTCAGGGGGTGTAGGTGTTCTAGCATTACTTCTACGAACCACAGTTGAAGCTTTAGAATGATCTTTTATTCTAACATGAAAAGGTGGTTTCTCAATATAAGCAGTAGGAATAATAGGATCAACATTATAAGTAATAGTTTTCTCTTCAACTTTAATGCCTTCTACTACTTTCACTTCAATGGGAGGATGGTATTTAAACCACTTCTCCTTAGGGAGATTAACATGAGTAGAAAATGATTCACAGAAAGAAGATACTATCTTAGAGTCAAGTCCATATTTAGTGCTAAATTCACGAAAAGCATAGGTATCCATAAAAGATTTAACACAATCAAAATTAGGTGTTATACTTGACTCCTTACCTTCTAGAGTTCCCAATCTTCAGAGTTGCATTTAATTCTTTCCAATAAATCCCATCAGAATTCAATAGTCTTCATCATAAGAGAACTAGTACAAGAAGTATCGAGCATGGAGCGATTATTGAGAGAAAGCCGAGCATAATTTTTTTGGATAATAATTTCTCTTGAGAGCTCATGATTGGGGCATGAATATAACATTGACTTAAGCCTCCCCCAAGCTTGAGCGATACCTTCTCCTTCGCGAGGCCAAAAATTATATATATAATTACGATCACGATGAACCAGATGCATAGGATAAAACTTCTGATGAAATTCCTATTTCAATCGGTTGTAGTTCCATGATCCAATATCATCACATAGCCTAAACCATGTCAACGCCTTTCCCTTCAAAGATAAAGGGAAGACCTTCTTCTTGATAACATCCTCGGGCATACCTGCAAGCTTAAATAATCCACAAACTTCATCCACATAGATTAGGTGCATATCGGGATGCAATGTTCCATCTCCTGCAAAAGGATTAGCTAGCAGTTTCTCTATCATACCCGAAGGTATTTCAAAATAAGTATTTTTAGTAGGTTCAGTAGGTTGAGGAGCAACTCTTTGCTCTTTGTTCAGTATGAAGATACCCCAAACAAGCCCCTCAAAGGATTATTTTCCATAGTAACAAGTGATAGTAAATTTCAGCACACTATACAAATTTTTCCTTACCAAGTTCCACCTACCAAAGGCGCTTCACTCCTCGGCAACGACGCCAGAAAAGAGTCTTGATGACCCACAAGTATAGGGAATCTATCATAGTCCTTGCAATAAGTAAGAGTGTCGAACCCAACGAGGAGCAGAAGGAAAAGACAAGCGGTTTTCAGTAAGGTATTCTCTTCAAGCACTGAAATTATCGGTAACAGTTAGTTTTGTGATAACGTAATTCATAACGGGTAACAAGTAACAAGAGTAACTGAAGTGCAGCAAGGTGGACCAATCCTTTTTGTAGCAAAGGACAAGCCTGGACAAACTCTTATATAAAGTGAAGCGCTCCCGAGGACACATGGGAATTATCGTCAAGCTAGTTTTCATCATGCCCATATGATTCGCTTTCGTTACTTTGATAATTTGATATGTGGGTGGACCGGTGCTTGGGTACTTCCCTTCCTTGGACAAGCATCCCAATTATGATTAACCCCTCTCGCAAGCATCCGCAACTACGAAAGAAGAATTAAGGTAAACCTAACCATAACATGAAACACATGGATCCAAATCAGCCCCTTACGAAGCAACACATAAACTAGGGTTTAAGCTTCTATCACTCTAGCAACCCATCATCTACTTATTACTTCTCAATGCCTTCCCCTAGGCCCAAAAAATGGTGAAGTGTCATGTAGTCAACGTTCACATAACACCACTAGAGGAAAGACAACATACATCTCATCAAAATATCGAACGAATACCAAATTCACATGACTACTTATAACAAGACTTCTCCCATGTCCTCAGGAACAAATGTAACTACTCACGAATCATATTCATGTTCATAATCAGGGGTATTGATATGCATAAAGGATCTGAACATATGATCTTCCACCGAATAAACCAACTAGCATCAACTACAAGGAGTAATCAACACTACTAGCAACCCATAGGTACCAACCTAAGGTTTTGAGACAAAGATCGGATACAAGAGATGAACCATGGTTTGAGAGGAGATGGTGCTTGTGAAGATGTTGATGGAGATTGATGCCACTTGAAGCTACGTCGGTATTTCCCCAAAGAGGAAGGGATGATGCAGCACAGCGGTGGTAGGTATTTCCCTCATATATGAAACCAAGGTTATCGAACCAGTAGGAGAACCAAGCAACACAACGTAAACAACCCTTGCACACAGAGAACAACACCTCGCAACCCGACATGTTAAAGGGGTTGTCAATCCCTTTCGGGGTATAGCCTCAATATAGGCAAAGGACGTGAAGTAAATTTCTAGATGGGATAAATAGATCAAGGAACAAATAAATTGCAGCAAGGTATTTTTGTATTTTTTGGTTTTATAGATATGAAAATAAATGCAAGGAAAAAATAGATCGCAAGGCAAATATATGAGAAAGAAGACCCAGGGGCTGTAGGTTTCACTAGTGGCTTCTCTCAAGAAATGTAGCAAATGGTGGGTGAACAAATTACTATTGGGAAATCGATAGACCTTCAAATAATCATGACGATATCCAGGCAATGATCATTACATAGGCATCACGTCCAAGATTAGTTGATCGACTCCTGCCTGCATCTACTACTATTACTCCACACATCGACAGCAATCCAGCATGCATCTAGTGTATTAAGTTCATGAAAAAACAGAGTAATGCAATAAGAATGATGACATGATGTAGACAAGATCCATTTATCTATTGCGGCAGATATGGATCCCACCTTTTTATCCTTAGTAGCAACGATATGTACGTGTCGGTTCCCTTTCTGTCACTGGGATCAAGCACCGTAAGATCGAACCCACTACCGGGCACCTCTTCGCATTGCAAGATAAATAGATCAAGTCGGCCAAACAAAACCCAAATATCGGAGAAGAAATATGAGGCTATAAGATATCACACATATAAGAGATCAAAGAAATTCAAATAACTTTCATGGATATAAAAAGATATAACTGATCATAAACTTGAAGTTCATTAGATCCCAGCAAACACACCGCCAAAATACTTACATCATATGGATCTCCAAGAGACCATTGTATTGATAATCAAGAGAGAGAGAGAGGAAGCCATATAGCTACTAACTACGGACCCGAAAGTCTACAAAGGACTACTCACGCATCATCGGAGAGGCAACAATGGAAGTGGTGAACCCCTCCATGATGGTGTCTAGATTGGATCTCGTGGTTTTGGACTCACGGCGGCTGGATGAAAATTTCATCGACTCCTCTAGGGTTTGTGGAATATTGGGGTATTTATAGAGCAAAGAGTTGGTACAGGGGGCGCCTGAGGTGGGCACAACCCACCAGGGCGCGCCTAGGCCTCCTGGCGCGCCCTGGTGGGTTGTCCCCTCCTCGGTACTCCCCCCAAGTGCAACCAGAGCCCATTGTGTTCCTTCTGACCCATAAAAAATAATCGTAAATTGGCATGTCATTTGGAGTCCATCTGATATTGATTTCCTGCGATGTAAAAAACATACAGAAAACATCAACTGGCACTTGGCACTATGTCAATAGGTTAGTACCAAAAAACGATATAAAATGATTATACAACATCCAAGATTGATAATAAAACATCATTGAATTATAAAAAAAATACTTTGGAGACGTATCAGCATCCCCAAGCTTAACTCCTGCTCGTCCTCAAGTAGGTAAGTGATAAAACAGAAATTTTGATGTGGAGTGTTGTTTATCATGTCATACCATATTCTTTTCTTTATAGCATGGACATTTGGACTTTTATGTGATTCAAAGCAATAGTCTAGTTTTGACATAATAATTTAGATACTCAGGCATATCAACAAGCAACCATGTCTTTCAAAATATCAATGCTAAAACAAGTTATCCCTAGCTCATCATGCTCAAACATTGATCCATTCATGAAACACACTCGAATATTAGCTACACCCAATACTTAAGTACGATCATATTGCCCCCTAGTTGGTGCTTTTATAAGAGAGGATGGAGACTCAGTTTGAAAAATAAATATTGCATCAAGTAAAAGAAAGGCCCTTCGCAGAGGGAAGTAGGGATTTGTAGAGGCGCGAGAGCTCAAAGTGAAAAATTAGAGATAAAAAGATTTTGGTAGGTGTATCCATTCCACCAACGAAAACGACTTGGAGCATCCCAACACTTTCAATGCTAGATATATCATAGGCGGTTCCCAAACAGAAAATAAAGTTTATTCCTTTTTCCACCATAACTTTCACTTTCCATGGCTAGCCGTATCCACGGGTGCCCTCCATACCAACACTTTCCAAGGAATTTATTATTTGACAACATAAAGTAAATTCATTTTTGCATTTCGAGACTAGGCATCCCCAAAACCTTTGCCTTACTCTCGTGCAATGACAAGTGAATAAACACTCATCGTGAGAATAACACATCTAGCATGGAAAATATTAGCTACCCGTTACCGTTCCGCGAGCGAAACAAACACACAAAAGAGAAGTTCATGTTGAAAATTAGAGATGGCACGTGCAAATTTGCTTAGAGTGGCAAAAGAATACCGCATATAGGTAGATATAGTGGACTCATGTGGCAAAACTGGTTTAAAGGATTTTGGATGCACAAGTAGAGGTAGGGGTGGGCATATAACCCGAAAACCGAACGACCGGACCGAATTAACCTGAACCGAAGCCGAAATGACCGAAACCGATTTGTTCGGTATTGTCCTCGGTTAGCGATTATGAGAAACCGAATTCACTTTGGTAATTTCGGTTTGCATGCTCGGTCCACCGAATTAACCGAAGTACTAAGGCCCACCTCTTAATCCCTCTTGATTCCCTTAATTCTCGTCCACATGCACTGCACATCCGCATGCAACTTTGCACACGCCCGTTTGCTTCCCCTTTTTTTAATGAAACTAGGTGCTGCATCCTGCATGTTGTCTCACTCAGTGCTCAGCGCTCACGTGCAGTTATCTGGCCCACACAAACCACAATTCATAGTGTAGCCGAGACACAACAGATAAGGTTAATTAATGCATCTTCCAGCCGGCAGCCGGCTAGCCCAACCCAGCCTAGCGTGGCAGTGCGCCAGCGCCCCAGGTGGCTAGGTCCCAGCTGTTCAGTTTGTTCGGTCCAAAACCAAATACCGAACCGAACAATCGGGCCACCGAACACTCGGTTTCGTTAATTCTTGTAGACCGATCGGTGCATGTTTTCTGGAAACCGAAAAAACTGAGACACCGAAGTACCGAACCGTTCGGTTTGGGGGAACCGAACGCCCAGCCCTAAGTAGAGGTCATACTTGGTGCAAAATGAAGGCTAGCAAAAAGATTGAGAAGCGACCAACCAAGAAACTAATTATCTCATAAGCAAGCATTAAGCATATTTAACAGCGAATAATGCACCACAAGTAGGATATAATTTTCATTGCATGATTATTGACTTTCGTCCATGCATAGGGAATCACAAACCTTAACATAAATATTCTTACTAGAGCACAATTACTCATCAACATAACTCACATATCACATCATCATATCTCAAAACTATTACTAAGAATCAAGTTTATTTTGTCCAATGATCTTCATGACATATATTTTTTCTTTCCTTATCCTTCTTGTATATCTATCACTTTGGGAGTAATTTTCATGTGTTGCGTTTCATAAGCTCAAACAAATATAAGTGAAGATCATGAGCATAACATATTTTATTTCTCTCAAAATAATTTAAGTGAAGCAAGAGAGAATTTCTTCAAAATTTTACTAACTCTCAAATAAATCTAAGTGAAGCAAGAGAGAATTTCTTCAAGAATACTAAGCCCACCATGCTAAAAAAGATATAAGTGAAGCACTAGAGCAAGTCCATTCCTCATAAAAATTTAAGTGAAGCATAGAGAGCAATTCTAACAAGTCATGACATAATTTTGGCTCTCTCAAATAGGTGTGTCCATCAAGGATTGATGACTTAAAATACAAAATAAAACAAGAAAAGACACATATCATGCAAGACGCTCCAATCAAAACACATATCATGTGACGAATAAAAATATAGCCTCAAGTAAAATACCGATGGTCGTTAGAAGAAAGAGGGGATGCCACTCGGGGGCATCCCCAAGCTTAGTTGGTTACTAATTCTTGGATAATATCTTGGGATTACGGGGCATCCCCAAGCTTAGGCTCTTCTATTCTTCTTTGGTCCATTGTAAGATTACCCAAAACATGAAAACTTCAGTCACACAAAATCAACAAAACCCTTGTGAGATCCATTAGTAAAAGAAAGCAAACCACTACTATAAGTGTTGTGTCAAACCAATTATTATTTTGTTTTTGTATTATATCTACTGTATTCCAACTTTTCTATGGAAAAAACTCATCAAAGAAAACCATAGAGCCATCAAAATAAGCACACAACACAAAGAAAACAGAATATGTCAAAACAAAACAGTCTGTAGTAATCTGGAACTTTCGAATACTTCTGTAACTCCAAAAATTCTACCAAATTAGGAAGACCAGAATAATTTGTATATTAATCTTATGAATAAAGAATCAGGGGAAAATCTCCTTTATTTGATTTATGATAATTATTTTCATGAGGGCAAAGTTTATGTCTTTTTCAGCAAGATCAAACAACTATCACCCCAGAAGATCCTAAAGGCTTTACTTGGCACAAACACTAATTAAAACAAAAAAATACAATCATACCAGTAGCATAATTGTGCTAACACAGAATAACAGCAAGCAAAAAGCAAAAATAAATTTTATTCATTGGGTTGCCTCCCAACAAGCGCTATAGTTTTATGCCCTTAGCTAGGCATAAAGCAAGGATCTAAGTTTTGTCATCTTTGGTTCTAGATCCATAAGATGCCCTCATGATTGATTCATATGGAGGCATAATTATTGTTCTAGGAAAGTGTTCCATACCCTTCCTCAAAGGAAATTGGAACTTAATATTGCCTTCTTTCATATCAATCACTACACCGATAGTGCGTAAAAACGGTCTACCAAGAATAATTGGAAAAGACAGATTGCAATCAATATCAAGAACAATAAAATCTATGGGCACATAATTTATATTTTCAAGAATAAGAACATCATCAATTCTTGCCATAGGCCTTTTAATAGTAGAATCCGCTAAGTGCAAATTTAAAGAGCATTCTTCAATATCGGTAAGACCAAGCACATCACATAAAGATTTCAGAATTTTAGAAACACTAGCACCCATGTCACATAAAGCAAAACACTAATAATTTTTAATCTTGACTTTGATAGTAGGTTCCCATTCATCATGCATTTTTCTAGGAATTGAAACTTCTAATTCCAATTTTTCTTCAAACGCTTTCATCATGGCATCAACAATATGTTTAGTAAAAGCTTTATTTTGTTCATAAGCATGGGTGAATTTATCACGGATTGCAACAAAGAAATACAATCAATCAAAGAGCAACTACCATAATTAAAGTCTTTGTAATCCAAAAGAGTGGGCACATCACTAGTTAAAATTTTGACCTCTTCAAACCCACTTTTATCAATTTTCTCAACAAGATTTTCACCCTCCGAAATATTGGGACGCCTTCTATATAAAGTTGAATCTTCTCCAGTCTCCTTTTCATCAATCTTAATTTTACTAAACAAGGAATCAATAAAAGAAACACCAATCATTTTAAGATCTTCATAACTTTTGCAAAAGAAATCACTAGAAAATGCTTTTTCTAAAAATTCTCTTTTAGCTCTAAGCATAGCGGTTCTTTTCTTACTTTCATCCATAGAAACATAAAGATCTTTAATTGATTCATCTACTTTAGGCACAAAAAATTTCATCTTGACATTTTCCACATCATGAGCAATTCTATCAACACTTGAAGACAAATCATCAATTTTATTCAACTTTTCTTCTATGGAAGTGTTGAAAACCTTCTGTGTGTTGATAAATTCTTTAATATTTCTCTCAAGAACAGAGGTATTCCTATTATTATTGTAAGATTGATTTCCATAGGAATTACCATAACTATTAGAGGAATTACTAGGAAAAGGCCTAGGATTAAAATTACCTCTATAAGCATTGTTGTTGAAATTATTGCGAGAAATAAAATTCACATCTATGGCATCACTATTTTGCTCAATCAAAGTAGACAAAGGCATATTAAATCAATAGGAGCACTTTTACTAGCAACCAATTTCATAAGAGCATCAACTTTTTCACTCAAAGAAGAAATTTCTTTAACCGAATTAACTTTTTTACTAGTAGGAGCCCTTTCAGTATGCCATTATGAATAATTTTCCATGATATTATCAAGCAATTTGGTGGCTTCACCCAAGGTAATTTCCGTAAAAGTACCGCCCGCGGCAGAATCTAAAAGATTATGAGAAACAAAATCCAACCCCTCATAAATTTTTTGTATGATCATCCAAAGATTTAACCCATGAGTTGGTTAATTCCTTACCATCATTTTCATCCTTTCCCAAGATTGTGCAAGATGCTCATGTTCAAGTTGCTTGAAATTCATGGTCTGGGTTCCAAGGGAAATAATTTTTGTGGGAGGAAAATACTTAGTGATAAAAGCATCTTTGCACTTATTCCAAGAATCGATACTATTGCTAGGCAAAGAAGAGAGCCAAATTTTTGCAGAATCGATACTATTTCCGCAAAGAAAACGGAAATAATTTCATCTTGACCACATCATTGTCCACATCTTTTTTCTTTTGCATATCGCATAATTCCACGAAGGTATTAAAATGGGACGCGACATCCTCATTAGGATTACCAAAAAATTGGTCTTTCATAACAAGATTCAGCAAAGCAGTATTAATATCACAAGTCTCTGCACTAGTGGCGGGAGGAGCAAGCGGAGTGCCAATAAAATCATTGTTGTTGGTATTTGAGAAGTCACATAGTTTGGTGTTCTCTTGAGTCATGATGACCACACAACAAGATTGCACTCAAAAACAGATCCGGCAAGAAAACGGTGAACGAACAGAGAGGCGAATAAAACGGCAAATTTTTGTGAAATGGGGGAGAGGAAAATGAGAGGCAAATAATGTAAATTGCAAGGAGATGATATTTATGATTAGGAACCTATTTATGTTGAAGATCCTCCCCGGCAACAGCACCAGAAATTCCTTTTGATGTCGCTTGAAGCTATGTCAGTATTTCCCCAAAGAGGAAGAGATGATGCAGCACAGCGGTGGTAAGTATTTCCCTCAGATACGAAACCAAGATTATCGAACCAGTAGGAGAACCAAGCAACACAACGTAAACAACCCCTACACACAAAGAACAACACCTTGCAACCCGACGTGTTAAAAGGGGTTGTCAATCCCTTTCAGGGTACGACACCTCAAGATAGGCAAAGGACATGAGGTAAATTTGTAGATGGGATAAATAGATCAAGGAACAAATAACTTGCAACATGGTATTTTGTATTTTTTGGTTTAATAGATCTGAAAATAAACGCAAGGAAAAAGTAGATCGCAAGGCAAATATATGAGAAAGAAGACCCGCGGGCCGTAGGTTTCACTAGTGGCTTCTCTCGAGAAAGAT
This sequence comes from Triticum dicoccoides, assembly GCF_002162155.2. Taxonomy (NCBI): domain Eukaryota; kingdom Viridiplantae; phylum Streptophyta; class Magnoliopsida; order Poales; family Poaceae; genus Triticum; species Triticum dicoccoides. The sequence continues at coordinate 289,052,660 of NC_041383.1, read as the reverse complement.
AGCAAATGGTGGGTGAATAAATTATTGTTGGGCAATTGATAGAACTTCAAATAATCATGACTATATCCAGGCAATGATCATTACATAGGCATCACGTTCAAGATTAGTAAAGCGACTCCTGCCTGCATCTACTACTATTACTCCACACATCGACCGCTATCCAACATGCATCTAGTGTATTAAGTTCATGGAAAAACAGAGTAATGCAATAAGAACGATGACATGATGTAGACAAGATCCGTTTATGTATCACGGCAGATATGGATCCCGTCTTTTTATCCTTAGTAGCAACGATACATACGTGTCGGTTCCCTTTCTGTCACTGGGATCAAGCACCGTAAGATCTAACCCACTACCGGGCACCTCTTCCCATTGCAAGATAAATAGATCAAATTGGCCAAACAAAACCCAAATATCGAAGAAGAAATATGAGGCTATAAGAGATCATGCATATAAGAGATCAAAGAAACTCAAATAACTTTCATGGTTATAAAAAGATATAACTGATCATAAACTCGAAGTTCATCAGATCCCAACAAACACACAGCCAAAAGACTTACATCATATGGATCTCCAAGAGACCATTGTATTGATAATCAATAGAGAGAGAGGAAGCCATCTAGCTACTAACTATGGACCCGAAGGTCTACAAAGAACTACTCACGCATCATCGGAGAGGCACCAATAGAAGTGGGGAACCCCTCCGTGATGGTGTCTAGATTGGATCTCATGGTTCTGGACTCTGCGGCGTCTGGATGAAAATTTCGTCGACTCCTCTAGGGTTTCTAGAATATTGACGTATTATAGAGCAAAGAGTCAGTCCAGGGGCACCCAAGGTGGGCACAACCCACCAGGGTGCGCCTGGGCCTCTTGGCGCGCCCTGGTGGGTTGTCCCCTCCTCGGGACTCCCCCCAGGTGCAACCAAGTCCTGTTTTGTTCCTTCTGGCCCATAAAAATCATCATAAATTGGCATGGCATTTGGACTCCATCTGATATTCATTTCCTGCGATGTAAAAAACATGCAGAAAACAGCAACTGGCACTTGGCACTATGTCAATAGGTTAGTACCAAAAAATGATATAAAATGACTATAAAATGATTACAAGACATCCAAGATTGATAATAAAACAGCATGGAATAATCAAAAATTATAGATCCGTTGGAGACATATCAGAGATTGACCCCCTCTCAATGAGAGGATCAATGGTGATGACGATGGTGAGGATTACCCCTCCCGAAGGGATGTTTCCCCGGCAGAACAGCTCCGCCGGAGCCCTAGATTGGTTCCGCATAGGGTTCACCTCGAGACGGCGGCACTTCGTTTCGAAAACTTTCTTATGGTTTTTTTCAGGGCAAAAGACACCATATAGTAGAAGATGGGCATCGGGGGGTTGCCAGGTGGCCCACGAGGCAGGGGGTGCGCCCAGGGGGTTAGGGCGCACCCTCCACCCTCGTGGACTGTGGGTGGCCCCACTCTGGTGCTTTCTTTGCTTTTTAATATATTCCAAAACTAACTTTCGTGGAGGTTCAGGACTTTTGGAGTTGTGCAGAATAGGTCTCTAGTATTTGCTCCTTTTCCAGCCCAGAATTCCAGCTGTCGGCATTCTCCCTCTTCATGAAAACCTTGTAAAATAAGAGATAAAAGGCATAAGTATTGTGACATAATGTGTAGTAACAACCCATAACACAATAAATATTGGTATAAAAGCATGATGCAAAATGGACGTATCAGTCGTCTCGCCAACTATTGCTTCTACGACTATCGCTATCACTTAGTGATAAAGTATAGCAATTACATGGCGTTTGTATTTCATACAATAAAGCGACAACCATAAGGCTCCTGCCAGTTGCCGATAAATTTTACAAAATATGATCATCTCATACAACAACATATATCACATCATGTCTTGACCATATCACATCATAACATGCCCTGCAAAAACAAATTAGACGTCCTCTACTTTGTTGTTGCAAGTTTTACATGGCTGCTACGGGCTTCTAGCAAGAACCGTTCTTACCTACGGCACAAAACCATAACGGTGATTTATCAAGTTTTCTGTTTTAACCTTTAACAAGGACAGGCCGCAGTCAAATTAGATTAAACTAAAGTTGGAGAAATAGACACCCGCCGACCACCTTTATGCAAAACTAGTTGCATGTCTGTCGGTGGACGGTCTCATGAAAGCGGTCATGTAAGGTTGGTCCGGGCCGCTTCACCCAACAATACCGCTGAATCAAAATAAGACATTGGTGTTAAGCAGTATGACGATCACCTCCCACAACTCTTTGTGTTCTACTCGTGCATATCATCTACGCATACACCTGGCTCGGATGCCACTGTTGGGGAACGTAGCATGCAATTTCAAAAAAAATCCTACGCTCACGCAAGACCTATCTAGGAGATGCATAGCAACAAGAGAGGTAGAGTGTGTCCACGTACCCTCGTAGACCGAAAGCGGAAGCGTTTGCTTAACGCGGTTGATGTTGTCGAACTTCTTCTCGTTCCGACCGATCGAGTACCGAACGTACGGCACCTCCGAGTTCTGCACATGTTCAGCGCGATGACGTCCCTCGAGCTCTTGATCCAGTAGAGGGTCGAGGAAGTAGATGAGTTCCGGCAGCATGACGGCATGGTGACGGTGATGGTGAAGTGATCCGCGCAGGGCTTTGCCTAAGCACTGCGAGAATGTGATCAGAGGCGTAAACTGTGGAGTGGGACGCCGCACATGGCTTGAAACAATTGATGTGTGTTCTAGGCACCCCCTCCCCACGTATATGAAGGAGGGTGGGGGGGAGCCAGCACTAGGCGCACTCAAGTAGGAGGAATCCTACTTG
>NC_041383.1:289048995-289049603 GCF_002162155.2 Triticum dicoccoides | reverse complement strand
GTAATCCCCGCTAATGATGCCACGTCACCTCGGTTACTGTGGATAAACTCACGTTAGTTCGGAACCTAGTTCGAATTTCAAATTCAAAATCGAGCAAACAATAAAAGTTTTCAAATATTAAAATTTAAATGTTCGGAGTGAACCAAATAATACATAGGTAATTATGGTGATGAAACCACATTTTTATAAAATGTTTAAATGCCCTTAGGTGAATAAAATAGTAGCAAAAACCAATATCTAAATGCTTTTATAATTAACAAAATACTAAACTAATTTGTTTTGGGGTAAGACCTATTGGTTTTAATGTATTGCTAAATTCGGGATCATTTTAATATTAGATAAAAACTAAATGAAAGAGAAACTAGAAATAAAACAGAAAGGAAAAATAAGTAAATAGTGAAAAAAAATTACAAAAAAACAGAAAACGAACTAACCAAAAGGAGAGAGCAAACCCCCTCCCCCATTGGGCTTCGGCCTCGCTGGCCTCTGGGCCACCAGGCCGGCCCACCCCACTCCCCATAACCCCCCGTCGACCGAACCCTAGCCGACCCCCACTCCTCTCTCCCCCTCCCCACGACCCCTCGTCCCTTCCCCGATCCAGATCGGGA
>NC_041383.1:289047880-289048506 GCF_002162155.2 Triticum dicoccoides | reverse complement strand
CCCACGACCCCTCATCCCTTCCCCGATCCAGATCGGGATCGGGACGAACCCCCACCCTCCGACGCCCGAACCCCTCCTCCTTGATCTGAATCGGGATCGCCCCGATCCCGCCCCGCTCGCGACCTCGACGACGGCGCCCGTCGCCGGCGCCGCCCTGCTGCCGTCGCCTCGCCTCCCTCCGCAAGCCTCCCCCTTTCCCCTCCTCCGCGCCCCCGATTGGATCGGGGGGGATCGAACCGCCGCCGCCGCACGGAACGCCACTGCCGCGGCCTTCCTCGCCGGACCACCTCCACGGCCTCCTCCTCACCGGACCTCCCCGCCTCGTCGCCTCCCCGACCCCGGAGGCCGCCGCTCGCCGCCCCACCGTCGCTACCTCGCCGGCGCCTCATCCCCGCCGGCCTTCTTCCTCTTCGTCGGCGTCCCCGTCAACCCCCACGAGCCCCGCTGCCCCGTCCCTACGCCTGATGTGAGCCCCGCCGCCGTGCTCGCCTCCGCCCCTCTCCTCTCCCCCTTCTGTTCCATGCCGTAGGACGCCCCCCCACCGCGCCGGAGCTCACTCCGCCGTGGCCTCCCCCTGCCACTGCTCCCTACCGCCGTTGCCGTGCCCCGTCACTGCCCCGCGGCGC
>NC_041383.1:289042396-289047349 GCF_002162155.2 Triticum dicoccoides | reverse complement strand
GCGGCGCCGTTTCCCCCCCTGTCGCCTCGGCCCACCTACCTCCGCCGCCCCCTCGCTGTGCTGCTCCGGCGCGCCCCGCCGTGGCCGGCGCACCCCCCTGGTAGCCTGGGTGTGCGCCCAAACGGGCTAGCGCCCAGCACCCGCAGTGCCATTCGGGCGGCGCCCGTGCCCTGTGCTCGCTCGGGTGCGCCCGCACCCGGTAGCCCGCCCCGCCTTGGCCCCATGGCCCTATGACACTTGGGGCCCACAGCCCCAGAAACGTTTAAAAAATATATATTAATAAAAATAATTAAATAATTAAATAATAATTTAATTAATTAATTAATTAAGGAATTAATTAAGTTAATTAATCATAATTAGATTAACCTAATTAACTAATTAGTTTAATTAAACAGTAATTAGATTAGTTAAACATTAATTAGACTAAACAGTCAATGACAAACGGGACCCACACGTCAGTTGACCAGTCAACGCCTCTGTTGACTGCTGACGTCATGCTGACGTCAGCGTGCACTGTTCTGGATAATGTTGGATTAAAATATTTAAATAAATGCTAAAAATGATTTTAATCTTTTAAAATTAATATAAAATAAACCGTAGCTCAGATGAAAAAACTTTGTACATGAAAGTTGCTCAGAACGACGTGACGAATCCGGTTACGCAGCCCGTTCGTCCGCCACACACCCCTAGCATACCGAACACGCAACTTTCCCCCTCCGGTTCATCTGTCAGAAAACACGAAACACCGGGAATACTTTTCCGGATGTTTTCCCCCCCTTCACCGGTATCACCTACTACCGCCTTAGGGCATACCGAACATCGCGTATTGCCTTGTTATATTTTGTGATGCTTTGTTTGCTCTGTATTCATTATTTCTTCCCCCTCTTCTCTCCGGTAGACTACGAGACCGACGCTGCTGTTGACCAGTTCGACTACGGAGTTGACGACTCCTCTCTCTTGCCAGAGCAACCAGGCAAGCCCCCCCTTTGATCACCAGATATCGCCTACTCTTCTCTATACTGCTTGCATTAGAGTAGTGTAGCATGTTACTGCTTTCCGTTAATCCTATTCTGATGCATAGCCTGTCATTGCTGCTACAGTCATTGATACCTTACCCTCAATCCTAAATGCTTAGTATAGGATGCTAGTGTTCCATCAGAGACCCTACACTCTTGTCCGTCTGCCATGCTATACTACTGGGCTGTGATCACTTCGGGAGGTGATCACGGGCATATACTATATACTTTACACTGTTACATTACTGGTGATACTGTTTGGAGATGGGGGCTGAAGGGGCAGGTGGCTCCATCCAGGTAGTGGTGGGCCTGAGTTCCCGACGGCCCCCGACTGTTACTTTGTGGCGGAGCGACAGGGCAGGTTGAGACCACCTAGGAGACAGGTGGGCCTGGCCTTGTTCGGCATTCGCGGATACTTAACACGCTTAACAAGATCTTCGTATTTGATCTGAGTTGGCTACGAGCCTATACGCACTAACCATCTACGCGGGAGTAGTAATGGGTATCCCGGTGTCGTGGTATCAGCCGAAGCACTTCAGACGTCAGCGACGGAGCGGCGCGCGCCGAATTGGATTGGAACGCCACTAGGCTAGGTCTGCTTTCGGCCGCCCACGCAACGTGCAGGTGTGCTCAGGGCGATGGGCCCAGACCCCTGCGCGCTTAGGTTTAGACCGGCATGTTGGCCTCTCTGTTTTGCCTAGGTGGGGCTGCGACGTGTTAATCTTCCGCGGCCGGGCATGACCCAGGAAAGTGTGTCCGGCCAAATGGGATCGAGCGTGTTGGGTAAGTTGGTGCACCCCTGCAGGGAAGTTAATCTATTCGAATAGCCGTGATCTTCGGTAACAGGACGACTTGGAGTTGTACCTTGACCTTATGACAACTAGAACCGGATACTTAATAAAACACACCCTTCCAAGTTCCACAGACAACCCGGTGATCGCTTTTCCACGGGGCGACGAGAGGAGGATCGCCGGGTAGGTTTATGCTATGCGATGCTACTGGAGATGCTACTTGGAGATGCTACTTGGAGATGCTACTTGGAGGACTTCAATCTACTCTCTTCTACATGCTGCAAGACGGAGGCTGCCAGAAGCGTAGTCTTCGACAGGATTAGCTATCCCCCTTTTATTCTGGCATTCTGCAGTTCAGTCCACCGATATTGCCCCTTTACACATATACCCATGCATATGTAGTGTAGCTCCTTGCTTGCGAGTACTTTGGATGAGTACTCACGGTTGCTTTTCTCCCTCTTTTCCCCCTTTCCCTTCTACCTGGTTGTCGCAACCAGATGCTGGAGCCTTGGAGCCAGACGACTACTACCCCGGAGGTGCCTACTACTGCGTGCAGCCCGCTGACGACGACCAGGAGTAGTTAGGAGGATCCCAGGCAGGAGGCCTGCGCCTCTTTCGATCTGTATCCCAGTTTGTGCTAGCCTTCTGAAGGCAAACTTGTTTAACTTATGTCTGTACTCAGATATTGTTGCTTCCGCTGACTCGTCTATGATCGAGCACTTGTATCCGAGCCCTCGAGGCCCCTGGCTTGTATTATGATGCTTGTATGACTTATTTATGTTTTAGAGTTGTGTTGTGATATCTTCCCGTGAGTCCCTGATCTTGATCGTACACATTTGCGTGCATGATTAGTGTACGATTAAATCGGGGGCGTCACAAGTTGGTATCAGAGCCAACTGCCTGTAGGAATCCCCCCTTCCCAACTCATTGGCCGAAGTCGAGTCTAGACATTACAAAACTTTTACTAACATGGCTGTGTGCCTTACGGGCCCACGTCGCCATTGGGTGGTAATAGGATCTTTTACTCCTCGACCTTTACTCTAGGATTCTGAACTCTCTTCTATTCGGGTTAAACGATTTTACTAACTCCGACTCTAGGTTCTCGTAATTACTTCCTCCCGGAGAGCCCCTTATTACGGACGATCGTCTGCTGCACGTGAAGACCCCCTGAAGATACTCTCCGCTATTAACCCGAGAACTTGTGTTCATGGCGTTTGCAATTCCCTTCCACCGTCAACCCTTGTGGATAACTACTTACAGTTGTTATTCTTATATCATCCCCAGTTGGTCTTGTTATTACAAGATACCCTGAAAAACTCGTCGTGGTTTCGATAATCCCTTGAGCTTACTGCCTTGCTGTTCTTGTCACTTGAATACCCCTACGGTTAATTCTCGCATTTATAGAATATCCGCTCATCCCCCAGTTGTTTATGTGTTACACAAAAGTCTTCGAAATACCACCCGATATTCCAAAAATCCTCAGCAACCTATTGCTCTGGAATTTCTTGTTTACTTTCATTATGATTAATCCCATAAGTATAGAAATCTTATTGACATTCCTTGTCATTATCATTTTGAGTCTGTTGACTCAATATGTTGAGAATGCACGTAATCATCAGTTGATCCTTTTAAATTATCTCTCCGGCTCAGACGTCTTTCAAACATGAGCTGGTTCTCGACCAAACTATCTGTCGTCGATTGTGCCTCTGGTATATTCAATTGATCCATCCTTGATCAGAACGTCTTCTTCTGATCCTTTGTTTTGGAAATCATAATTCCTTTTTATTTAAGCTTTGAATTATTCAGATGATTCCATAACCTGTTGCATTTGCATTCCTTCCTCTTCTGGTTGAGTACCGATACTCATATCAGATCCTTTGTGGACTATCAAGTCCTTTGTTGGATTGTTATCCGACAGTGTCCTTCACATTTGAACACTTTGTGAGTTCTTCCCCTTATACATGATGCCCTTGTTAAGTTGTATCCTCTGCTGGGCCAACCATGCTCTGCTTTCGGGCTTGTGTTATTTACTCTGGAAATTTGTGGTATATGTCCGTAAGACGCCCTGATGGGTTGAACCTATGCCTTCCTTACTATGTGTGAACTCGGAAGTTTTCACGGGTCATACTCATCTGGTATTTCACCAGGTATAACTTTCAACACTAATGCCGTTATCGAAATGAGAAGTGAATGTAAGGTTATGCTTTGGAGAAGTGGGAGTCGACCTCGAACCTTGTGTTCATGCCCATGGACGCGATGTATATCCTATCATGGAAGCTTCTTGTAATAATAACTATTTCCTTGATAACTAACATATGGTATCTGTGAATTGATCCCTTGCAACCGTGGTTCCGACCATGATTGTTCTTCCTTGATTCCAGTTCTCGGACAAGTTAAAACAATTGTCTTCTATGGATTAATACACCCGTCCAATCTTTACTTTGATCTTGTGTCGAGTATTACCCCCTGGTATCTCAAGATTATCATGGAACTGCATAACTTCTTATGAGTTCTTCATCAAGTGCTACCTTTCCACTGATTCCAATTTTTCACGGGCTCTGAGTTATTATACAGTCAAAGACACCGATAACTGAATCGAGTTCGCATTGCGATTCAACAAGTATTTGAACCCATCACTGCTTACAAATTTATTAATCCTTCAAGTCATTCCTAGCCTGATCGGCTATATCATTATCGAGCTAATTTTAACTGTGCTATCCGGTCCTTCTTCCCGGAGCACAATTTTCGATGATGAACTAACCTTACGTCGATCATCATCGTCATATCATTTCGCCTTGAACAACAAGCTTGGTTTCGAGTTTGTGTCGTACCCTTGGTTCCAATAACCTTTCACTTTATCATTACTTTGACTTGATGTCATCACCGATCGATTACATCTTCATGAACTCTCGCGACAAATGTGTCGTGAATATCATCAACATTCTGAGCTCTTCCAAGAGATCTATTGAAATCATGATGAGAAATACCATCCTTGCCCTCGATGATTGGTGTTATCAGCGACAACATTATTGCATTCCCTCCAACACAAAACTTGTTCCTGTATTGTGTTGTACCTTGAGTTCCTTGCTATCCAACTTATGTTATATTCTACCGCGGAGTATTACCATCTTTGATGTTAAGAATGT
>NC_041383.1:289040500-289041607 GCF_002162155.2 Triticum dicoccoides | reverse complement strand
ATCATTATAGATTCCTTTCCAGCAAGGTTACCCATTCATCCATGAGGAAATTGTAAGACTTATTCTACAAGTTATTCTTGATGGATCCTTCGTGTTTCCAAAGTCTGATCTTCACCTGAAGACCATGTCACTGCTATCTCGAAGCATGTCAATGGTACTCCGATTTTCAACAGGCATGTTTGAAGCACGATGCTATATTTTAATTATCAATTATCCTAACACCGTTGTATGAGTAATATCATGAGATTCCTCCCCCCTTACCTAAATGGTTTTCTACTTTATATCCTGTCATGGATATCTTGCTCTGCTTGTCCTTGGGAAGGATATACCCTCGAAATATGTGTTTAAACATATTTTCCATTCCATTGTTCTATTTGATCTGATGATCACCTTTTCCTTTCCATTGTTTTGTTTAACCTTTCTTGTGATCTATATGATCTAAGCAGTAATGTTCTCCTGCTTATGTAAACACCTCGGTGTACAACTCTGTCAGCAAGACCCTGTTACTATGGTTGAAAACATTCCGGTAACCACCGATGGACGAGAACTTTGCCTATTGGCCCGCCTCGTTCAACGAGCAGGAAAATGGTTCTCTTTGTCCCTCGCCCTTGGTATCGATGTTGTTGCCGACATAACTGACGGGCTATCCTCTGACATGCCTTACTTACATGATCGTGCAAGACGTCATCACCCTTTTTACTTTTAAACCACATGGTGGGCCCATAACCCACAGTTCCACAGGATCAAAACCTGACTCTCCTGTACACCCCCGGTTTCCAAAGTTATTCCCCACGCTTGACTTCGTAGGTAATTCACGGGTCACCTTCCTAATGCTCTATTCTGGTATCAGACGCAATACTTACTCTCGTTGCTCTGAACCCCTTTCTCACTCCGGTTCAGACTTCGAGCAACTATCTATACGCTTGGAACCTCTTATTAAGCCTTCGTACCTTACTCTCGACATATTTTATTGGTTCAATTCGAGAGGTACTCTTATGCTCATTCATGGGTTAACCCCAGATTGTTTCCCTCATAAGCATTCTGTCGTAGCCGAGCTGCCCCTTACCTATTCGTAAGTACGTTGAAGATCCCGAAGAAAGGATGACG
>NC_041383.1:289011992-289038700 GCF_002162155.2 Triticum dicoccoides | reverse complement strand
GCCCCGCGGCGCCGTTCCCCCCCTGTCGCCTCGGCCCACCTACCTCCGCCGCCCCCTCGCTGTGCTGCTCCGGCGCGCCCCGCCGTGGCCGGCGCACCCCCCTGGTAGCCTGGGCGTGCGCCCAAACGGGCTAGCGCCCATCACCCGCAGTGCCATTCGGGCGGCGCCCGTGCCCTGTGCTCGCTCGGGTGCGCCCGCACCCGGTAGCCCGCCCCGCCTTGGCCCCATGGCCCTATGACACTTGGGGCCCACAGCCCCAGAAACGTTTTAAAAAATATATATTAATAAAAATAATTAAATAATTAAATTAATTAATTAATTAAGGAATTAATTAAGTTAATTAATCATAATTAGATTAACCTAATTAACTAATTAGTTTAATTAAACAGTAATTAGATTAGTTAAACATTAATTAGACTAAACAGTCAATGACAAACGGGACCCACACGTCAGTTGACCAGTCAACGCCTCTGTTGACTGCTGACGTCATGCTGACGTCAGCGTGCACTGTTCTGGATAATGTTGGATTAAAATATTTAAATAAATGCTAAAAATGATTTTAATCTTTTAAAATTAATATAAAATAAACCGTAGTTCAGATGAAAAAACTTTGTACATGAAAGTTGCTCAGAACGACGTGACGAATCCGGTTACGCAGCCCGTTCGTCCGCCACACACCCCTAGCATACCGAACACGCAACTTTCCCCCTCCGGTTCATCTGTCAGAAAACACGAAACACCGGGAATACTTTTCCAGATGTTTCCCCCCCCCCTTCACCGGTATCACCTACTACCGCCTTAGGGCATACCGAACATCGCGTATTGCCTTGTTATATTTTGTGATGCTTTGTTTGCTCTGTATTCATTATTTCTTCCCCCTCTTCTCTCCGGTAGACTACGAGACCGACGCTGCTGTTGACCAGTTCGACTACGGAGTTGACGACTCCTCTCTCTTGCCAGAGCAACCAGGCAAGCCCCCCCTTTTTTCACCAGATATTGCCTACTCTTCTCTATACTGCTTGCATTAGAGTAGTGTAGCATGTTACTGCTTTCCGTTAATCCTATTCTGATGCATAGCCTGTCATTACTGCTACAGTCATTGATACCTTACCCTCAATCCTAAATGCTTAGTATAGGATGCTAGTGTTCCATCAGAGACCCTACACTCTTGTCCGTCTGCCATGCTATACTACTGGGCTGTGATCACTTCGGGAGGTGATCACGGGCATATACTATATACTTTACACTGTTACATTACTGGTGATATTGTTTGGAGATGGGGGCTGAAGGGGCAGGTGGCTCCATCCAGGTAGTGGTGGGCCTGAGTTCCCGACGGCCCCCGACTGTTACTTTGTGGCGGAGCGACAGGGCAGGTTGAGACCACCTAGGAGACAGGTGGGCCTGGCCTTGTTCGGCATTCGCGGATACTTAACACGCTTAACGAGATCTTCGTATTTGATCTGAGTTGGCTACGAGCCTATACGCACTAACCATCTACGCGGGAGTAGTTATGGGTATCCCGGCGTCGTGGTATCAGCCGAAGCACTTCAGACGTCAGCGACGGAGCGGGGCGCGCCGAATTGGACTGGAACGCCACTAGGCTAGGTCTGCTTTCGGCCGCCCACGCAACATGCAGGTGTGCTCAGGGCGATGGGCCCAGACCCCTGCGCGCTTAGGTTTAGACCGGCGTGTTGGCCTCTCTGTTTTGCCTAGGTGGGGCTGCGACGTGTTGATCTTCCGCGGCCGGGCATGACCCAGGAAAGTGTGTCCGGCCAAATGGGATCGAGCGTGTTGGGTAAGTTGGTGCACCCCTGCAGGGAAGTTAATCTATTCGAATAGCCGTGATCTTCGGTAACAGGACGACTTGGAGTTGTACCTTGACCTTATGACAACTAGAACCGGATACTTAATAAAACACACCCTTCCAAGTTCCACAGACAACCCGGTGATCGCTTTTCCATGGGGCGACGAGAGGAGGATCGCCGGGTAGGTTTATGCTATGCGATGCTACTGGAGATGCTACTTGGAGATGCTACTTGGAGATGCTACTTGGAGGACTTCAATCTACTCTCTTCTACATGCTGCAAGACGGAGGCTGCCAGAAGCGTAGTCTTCGACAGGATTAGCTATCCCCCTTTTATTCTGGCATTCTGCAGTTCAGTCCACCGATATTGCCCCTTTACACATATACCCATGCATATGTAGTGTAGCTCCTTGCTTGCGAGTACTTTGGATGAGTACTCACGGTTGCTTTTCTCCCTCTTTTCCCCCTTTCCCTTCTACCTGGTTGTCGCAACCAGATGCTGGAGCCCTGGAGCCAGACGACTACTACCCCGGAGGTGCCTACTACTGCGTGCAGCCCGCTGACGACGACCAGGAGTAGTTAGGAGGATCCCAGGCAGGAGGCCTGCGCCTCTTTCGATCTGTATCCCAGTTTGTGCTAGCCTTCTTAAGGCAAACTTGTTTAACTTATGTCTGTACTCAGATATTGTTGCTTCCGCTGACTCGTCTATGATCGAGCACTTGTATTCGAGCCCTCGAGGCCCCTGGCTTGTATTATGATGCTTGTATGACTTATTTATGTTTTAGAGTTGTGTTGTGATATCTTCCCGTGAGTCCCTGATCTTGATCGTACACATTTGCGTGCATGATTAGTGTACGATTAAATCGGGGGCGTCACACCCTGATGGGGTTATGTACCTAGGGTAGGGTCATGGACCTGATCCAAATAACTTACCCCAGGACATCCTTAGAAGAGGTCGCCTTCCAGTCGACCAACGAGGATTCACTCGACTGGCCTGAAGGACTCGACCACGAAGACCCACTCGACCACCAGGAGGTCAAGAGGCACTCTGCACTGCAACGGCCTGTAATCAAGTAGACTTTATGATAGTAAAGGCCTTTTATGTGGGGCGTTACCTGTAACGCCCCAGACTTAACTCACCTTAAACCCTCTCCTGCGTGGGCTGTCTGGGGTCCTGGCGCACTCTATATAAGCCACCCCCCTCCACAGGCAGAGGGGTTCGGCACCTTGTAATTCATACATTCGTAATCCACTCGACCGCCTCCGGGCTCCGAGACGTAGGGCTGTTACTTCTTCCGAGAAGGGCCTGAACTCGTACATCCTTTGTGCTTACAACCTCTCCATAGCTAAGACCTTGCCTCTCCATACCTACCCCCCACTCTACTGTCAGGCTTAGAACCACGACAGTTGGCGCCCACCGTGGGGCGGGTGTTTTAGCGATTTTGTGGAGAAGTTGCGATTCTTCCGAGTACTTTCATCATGGTGTCTGCTGGAGTTTTGGTCGAGGGTCAAGAGATCCGTCTCGGCGCTCTCACCTTCATCGCCGACGACTCCCCATGGCTCCAGGAGGCTCCACTCGACGTAGATGCGCTCCCCGTCCGCGGTGCGACGCATTTTCGCGCATGTGTCCGCGGCGTTCTGCTGCGGCAACCGTCGACCCAGTATCGGTCAGCTCCTCCATCGTCCACCCTCCCGGTCTCCCGCCAGCGCAAGCGCTCAAGCCGGTCGAGGCTTCAGCGATGGGTGAGTCACGCGGTGGCTCGCCAATCGGCCACTACCCAAGTTGCGGCAATCGAGCCCAACGAATCTCTCTACGGCTTGTTCGATCAGTCGACTGGCTTCGTAGAGACTGCATCCGAGTGCGGAAGCAGTGACCCAGCGGCGGAAATCTTGATGGTCGACGGGCCCCACAGCCCTCCTGGCTTCGCCCGTGGTGGTGGAGCAGGTGACGGCGACGATCCTGCACGAGGCTACGAAGAGTATCAGCCCGAGCCACTCGACTCTCTGCAAAGAGAAGAGCTTCGCCGCAGGAACGAAGATCCCCTGCGTATTCCCATCGCAGGAGAAACCCCCGAGGCTCGTGCCTTAGAGGAGGCGCGTCTCGCCAATTTGGCCGAGCGCACTCGACTGGAGAACCTTCAGCGAGCACTCGACGAGCGCGCGCGGCAACGAGTTCCCGACACCAGTCGACGTCAACTCTTCCCGCCGACTCAGGTATATCGAACCCCAATTCAGAATTTAGCAGCTGCGACCCGTATAGCAGAGTCCATTCAGCCTTCGCAGTCAGAGGCTGGCAGAGGTTTGCTGCAGATCAGGGATCTGCTCCGGGCAGCAGGAGATCAGAATTCAGCCGTGTCTCAGTCGCGCAACAGAATTCACAGTCGATCTGTCACTGTGAATACGGTTCAGTCGGCTCACAGCCCCAGATCGCCTCCGCGGCGCGAAGGGCGTGAGAATCGGCGAGATCAATATGGCGACAGACTCGACCGAGATGATAGGCGTCGAGTGCCCTATTCCCCTCCGAGGGGTGGGTCTTACGCTCCTCGGCAGCCAGATGATAGGCGTCAGTACAGTACAGGGCGTAGGGTTCCAGTTGACCCCAGAGAGCCAGGCTTCGACGCGCGATCAATTATCGTGCAAGGGTTGGTCGACCGGAACAGAGCCCATCGAGGTGCACTCGACAGAGATGTACCCACGAGCAGTCGAGTACATGTTTCTGGTCCTGAATGTTTCAGCAGAGCTATCAGAGCCGCAGTTATCCCCCCCCCCAATTTCAGGTTGGCAACAGGAGTCAGCAAGTTCACTGGTGAGTCTAAGCCTGAAACTTGGCTTGAAGACTACCGAGTGGCAGTTCAGATCGGTGGTGGGAACGACGAGGTGGCCATGAAGCATTTGCCCCTCATGTTGGAAGGTTCTGCCAGGGCATGGTTGACTCAATTACCTCCTAGCAGCATTCACACTTGGGAAGATCTGTCCCGAGTGTTCGTCAGAACGTTTGAAGGGACTTGCAAGCGACCAGCGGGATTGACAGAGTTGCAAGTCTGCGTGCAGAAAACTAATGAGACTCTCAGAGAGTATATTCAGAGGTGGATCACTTTGCACCACACTGTGGAAAATGTCTCTGATCATCAGGCAGTATGCGCCTTCAAAGACGGCGTGAAGAACAGAGAACTGAGTTTGAAATTTGGTCGAACCGGTGACATGACCTTGAGTCGGATGATGTAGATTGCTACCAAGTACGCCAACGGTGAAGAAGAAGACCGACTCCGAAGCGGCAAGCACAAGCCGAGTCAGTCGGAAAAAGGAAACACCAGTCGGAAACAGAAGCGGAAGGCTGAACCGGCAGCTCCTGGAGAGGCTCTGGCCGTGACTCAAGGAAAGTTTAAGGGAAAACCAAAAGGATCCTGGAACCCCAAGAAGGTAAAGGACAAAGAGGGGAACGACGTGATGGATATGCCGTGTCACATTCACACAAAGAAAGATGAAGAGGGGAATATCATTTACCCAAAGCACACCACTCGCCAATGTCGACTCCTGATCCAGCAGTTTCAGGGAAAACAGTCTAAGGACAAGGAGAAGGAGTCGGACAAGGCCGAAGACAAAGAGGACAGTGAGGGAGGATATCCGCATATCAACTCCACTCTGATGATCTTTGCAGATGTGGAAAGCAGAAGTCGACTGAAAGTGATTAACCGAGAGGTGAACATGGTTGCCCCAGCAAAGGCAAATTATCTGAAGTGGTCTCAAACACCCATCACATTCGACCAATCTGATCACCCGACTCATATTGCCACCCCCGGGAGGCAAGCTTTGGTGGTCGATCCAGTTGTCGAAGGCACTCGACTGACAAAGGTGCTGATGGATGGTGGAAGTGGGCTGAACTTATTGTATGCAAACACATTGAAAGGTATGGGCATTCCGATGTCCCGACTGAGCACTAGTAACATGAGCTTCCATGGAGTTATACCAGGGAAGAAGGCCGAGTCACTCGGCCAAATAGCTTTGGACGTAGTGTTTGGTGATTCGAAGCATTTTCGCAAAGAAAAGTTGACATTTGAGGTCGTGGATTTTCAAAGTGCATATCATGCCATTTTGGGGAGGCCAGCCTATGCACGGTTCATGGCTCGACCATGTTACGTGTACCTCAAATTGAAGATGCCCGGTCCCAAAGGTGTGATCACTGTCACCGGTGATAGGAAAAAAGCAGAGGAGTGCTTTCAGAAGGGCTCCAAGATTGCCGATTCCCAAGTGACAGCGGTCGAGTTCGAAGAATACAAGCAAAACGCAGATCCGAGTGACTTGCTGCGATCCAAGAAGCCCGCCATAGAGTCTACATTCCAGTCGTCCGGTGAGACGAAGCCTGTTCACATTCACCCGACCGATCCCGAAGCAGCTCCGACCCGCATCTCCACAACACTCGACCCAAAATAGGAAGAAGCGCTCATCCAGTTCCTCCGTGAGAACTGGGACATTTTTGCATGGAAGCCCGCTGACATGCCAGGTGTTCCCAGGGGACTGGCTGAGCATCGCCTAAGAGTCGACTCGTCTGCAAAACCAGTCAAAGAGCATCTTCGGCGGTCCGCCGTCCAGAAGAGAAAGGCCATCGGTGAAGAAGTGGCTCGACTGTTGGCGGCAGGATTTATCCGAGAGATATACCACTCCGAGTGGCTCGCTAATGTCGTCATGGTTCCTAAGAAGGACAAGTCGCTCCGAATGTGCATTGATTTCAAGCACATCAACCGGGCCTGCCCGAAAGATCACTTTCCTCTCCTCGCATAGATCAAATTGTTGACTCGACCGCGGGATGCGAGAGGTTGTCTTTTTTAGATGCTTACTCTGGGTACCACCAGATCCGTCTGTACGGGCCCGATGAGGTAAAAACAGCTTTCATCACTCCATTCGGGTGCTTCTGCTATATCACCATGCCATTCGGCCTCAAGAATGCCGGAGCCACATTTATGCGAATGATTCAGAAGTGTCTACTCACCCAAATCAGTCGGAATGTGGAAGCTTATATGGATGATATTGTTGTCAAGTCACGAAAAGGTTCCGACCTGCTCGCTGACCTCGCCGAAACATTTGCCAACCTCAGAAGGTATGATATCAAGCTCAATCCATCAAAGTGCACATTTGGAGTTCCTGGTGGCAAGTTACTCGGTTTTCTCGTTTCCGAACGGGGAATCGACGCTAACCCAGAGAAGATTGGCACTATTCTCCGAATGAAATGCCCTGTGCGAGTGCACGATGTCCAGAAGCTTACTGGATGCTTGGCCGCATTAAGTCGATTCATCTCACGACTCGGTGAAAAGGCACTGCCTCTTTACCGACTGATGAAGAAGGCTGACAAGTTCGAGTGGACTCCAGAAGCTGATGCAGCGTTTGCCGAGCTAAAAGCTCTGCTCTCCACCCAGCCGGTGCTTGCTGCTCCAATCAGCAAAGAGCCTCTGTTGCTCTACATCGCAGCCACAGGACAAGTCGTCAGTACTGTGCTAACGGTCGAGCGGGAAGAAGAAGGAAAAGCTCTCAAAGTTCAGCGCCCAGTGTATTATTTGTCTGAAGTCTTGACTCCATCCAAGCAGAGATATCCTCATTATCAGAAGCTTGTGTATGGAATATACATGACCACAAAGAAGGTTGCTCATTATTTCTCTGACCATTCCATCATAGTCGTCAGTGACGCTCCACTATCGGAGATTTTGCACAACAGAGACGCAACTGGTCGAGTGGCCAAATGGGCGATTGAACTTCTTCCCCTTGATATCAAGTTTGAGGCAAAGAAAGCCATTAAGTCCCAGGCGATAGCAGATTTCCTCGCCGAGTGGATTGAACAACAGCAGTCGACTGAAGTTCACTCGGAGCATTGGACCATGTTTTTCGATGGCTCTAAGATGTTGAATGGTTCCGGTGCTGGGGTCGTCCTGGTTTCCCCCAGAGGAGATAAGCTTAGATATGTGCTCCAGATTCACTTTGACTCCTCCAACAATGAGGCAGAATATGAGGCCCTCCTATATGGGTTGCGCATGGCCATTTCACTCGGCGTCCGTCGCCTAATGGTCTATGGCGACTCGGATCTAGTGGTCAATCAGGTGATGAAGGAGTGGGACATGAGAAGCCCAGCCATGACTGGATACTGCAGTGCAGTGAGGAAGCTGGAGAAGAAGTTCGAGGGGTTGGAGCTCCATCATATACCCCGACTGAAAAATCAAGCAGCTGATGATCTAGCAAAGATAGGTTCCAAGAGAGAAGCCATTCCGAGTGGTGTGTTCTTGGAGCATATACACACTCCGTCAGTCAAAGAAGATCCTTTCACCGAAGAAACTCCGCAGCCCAAGAGCGCCACAGATCCGACTGAAGTTGAAGTCCCAGCAGTGGTCAACCTGATCATGGAGGTTTTGGTGGTCATTCCCGACTGGACGATTCCGTATGTCGCATATATCTTGAGGAAAGAGCTTCCGGAGGATGAGGAAGAGGCTCGACAGATCGTCCGTCGATCTAAAGCCTTTACCGTAATCAAAGGACAATTATACAGAGAAAGCGCGACTGGAGTTGGTCAGAAGTGCATAACACCAGAAGAAGGTCGACTCATCCTCAATGATATTCACTCGGGGACCTGTGGTCATCATGCGTCCTCTCGGACCATCATGGCCAAAGCATACCGAGCCGGATTTTACTGGCCCAAGGCGAATGAGATGGCAAAGGAGATAGTGGATAAGTGCGAGGGATGTCAGTTCTACTCGAATATGTCGCACAAGCCTGCGTCAGCTTTGAAGACCATCCCACTCGTCTGGCCTTTTGCAGTTTGGGGGCTGGACATGATCGGTCCTTTGAGAACAGGACGAAGTGGCTTCATGCATGTACTGGTGGCAGTCGACAAGTTCACCAAGTAGATCGAGGCTAAACCAATCAAGAGCCTTGACACCGGTACTGCTGTTAGCTTCATCAGGGAACTAATATTCAGATATGGAGTCCCGCACAGCATCATAACGGATAATGGGTCGAACTTTGACTCAGAGGAATTCAGAGCTTTCTGCAACTCCCAGGGCACACGAGTCGACTACGCATCAGTCGCCCATCCGCAGTCGAATGGACAAGCAGAGCGAGCTAATGGACTGATTCTCAAGGGACTGGAGCCTCGACTGATGCGTGATCTCAAACACGCGGCTGGAGCTTGGGTCGACGAACTTCCATCTATACTCTGGGGACTGCGGACCACGCCTAATCGGTCGACCGGAAGAACTCCATTCTTCTTGGTCTATGGAGCTGAGGCAGTCTTGCCGAGTGATCTTCTCCACAATTCTCCTCGAGTTGAAATCTACAGTGAAGCAGAAGCTGAACAAGCGCGGCAGGACGCAGTCGACCTTTTAGAGGAAGAAAGGGAGATGGCTCTGATCCGGTCGACCATCTACCAACAAGATCTGCGGCGTTTCCACGCCCGAAATGTGAGAGGTCGAGCCTTCCAGGAAGGGGATTTGGTTCTCCGAGTGGATCAGCACAAACCACACAAGCTTGCTCCTTCTTGGGAAGGCCCCTTCATCGTCACCAAGGTTCTCCACAACGGGGCGTATCGTCTTTACAACATCGAGCATAATATCGACGAGCCCCGAGCTTGGAACGCGGAGCTACTCCGCCCGTTTTACGCTTAAGCTTTATCACTCGGATGAGTTGCAATAAAGTACTTCTGTAGTTCATGGACCCCAAAATAATAAGTGCCATAGTTCCTCCATAATATCTGTCACTTTTTATTTTTTGTCCAATGAAATTCCCCTCAGTGGGTGACTTAGCTGCGAATCC
Organism: Triticum dicoccoides; assembly: GCF_002162155.2. NCBI lineage: Eukaryota > Viridiplantae > Streptophyta > Magnoliopsida > Poales > Poaceae > Triticum > Triticum dicoccoides. The sequence goes on along the minus strand of NC_041383.1, from coordinate 289,029,105 downwards.
GTTTCGCCTAAGTTTGTAAAAATCCTACCGAGTGAAGAGCAACCCTCTCACTCGGGGGCTTAGCTGCGAATCCGTTTCGCCTAAGGTATCAAATTCCTCCCGAGTGGTGAACCAGACTCCCACTCGGAGGCTTAGCTGCGAATCCGCTTCGCCTAAGTTATCAAAATCCTACCGAGTGAAGAGCAACCCTCTCACTCGGGGGCTTAGCTGCAGTCCAAGCACTCGCCTAAGTTGTGAAAATCCTACCGAGTGGTAAGCCAGCCTTCCACTCGGAGGCTTAGCTGCAGCCTCGTGCTCGCCTAAGTTATAAAAATCCTACCGAGTGAAGAGCAACCCTCTCACTCGGAGGCTTAGCTGCAGTCAAGCACTCGCCTAAGTTGTAAAAATCCTACCGAGTGGTAAGCCAGCCTTCCACTCGGAGGCTTAGCTGCAGTCCAAGCACTCGCCTAAGTTGTAAAAATCCTACCGAGTGGTAAGCCAGCCTTCCACTCGGAGGCTTAGCTGCAGTCAAGCACTCGCCTAAGTTGTAAAAATCCTACCGAGTGGTAAGCCAGCCTTCCACTCGGAGGCTTAGCTGCAGTCCAAGCACTCGCCTAAGTTGTAAAAATCCTACCGAGTGGTAAGCCAGCCTTCCACTCGGAGGCTTAGCTGCAGCCTCGTGCTCGCCTAAGTTATAAAAATCCTACCGAGTGGTAAGCCAGCCTTCCACTCGGAGGCTTAGCTGCAGCCTCGTGCTCGCCTAAGTTATAAAAATCCTACCGAGTGAAGAGCAACCCTCTCACTCGGAGGCTTAGCTGTAGTCCAAGCACTCGCCTAAGTTGTAAAAATCCTACCGAGTGGTAAGCCAGCCTTCCACTCGGAGGCTTAGCTGCAGCCTCGTGCTCGCCTAAGTTATAAAAATCCTACCGAGTGAAGAGCAACCCTCTCACTCGGAGGCTTAGCTGCAGTCCAAGCACTCGCCTAAGTTGTGAAAATCCTACCGAGTGAAGAGCAATCCTCTCACTCGGGGGCTTAGCTGCGGCCCTGTGCTCGCCTAAGTTACGAAAATCCTACCGAGTGAAGAGCAACCCTCTCACTCGGGGGCTTAGCTGCAGGCCAGTGCTCGTCTAAGTGGACTAAAGAATAAGTCGATTGCAGCACAGGCACCTTGCTTTGAACCTGCAAAAGACATTCCGAGCCGAAGGCAATCGTATTCAAGCGCCAAATTCAAGTTTGAATTGATATCTAAAGGAACCGAAAGTGCTCAGGCGTCAAGCCTGTTAAGGTTTGTCGGTTACAAATCCACTCGGCATACCGAGGCAAATTTAAAGCGTCGAGCCAGAAGAAGTTTTTTACCCCTCCTGTGGAGGGCTGGAAGGTGCAACAAATTCATCAAGGTCAATCCCGTCGGCGATCCGAGTGGCAGCTGCAAGGAAAGTTTCCATAAAGGATCTGAAGTCGTGCTTCTTGGTATTGGCCACCCGAAGGGCCGCCAGCTTCTCTTCTCGCGCATCTTTGCAGTGGACTCGGGCCAGACACAGAGCGACATCTGCACCACACCGAGCCGAGGACTTCTTCCACTCCTGCACTCGACCAGGGATCGTGTTCAAGCGGGCCATCAGCGACTCAAGGTCATTCTGAAGTGTCTCCTCAGGCCAGAGCGTCGAGTCGATGCGAGACGTGGCGGCCTTCAGCCTTGCGAGATAGTCCACGACAGCTGCAACACGAGACTCCAGTCGGAAAACATCCATGGCAACTTCGTCATTCACCGGAGAATTGACGGGGTCAAGGTTTGGCTCCAGTCGGCTAGTTTCTTCTTCAAAGTTTTGGCAAAATTCTGCAAGGGTGATCGCTAAGTCAAGGGGATAGTCGAATGGAAAAAGCCACAATTGGAAATATTTGCCAAACATGGAGGTTTACCTTCAAGCATAAGAAACAGCTTCTTGGTAAGGCCACTCAGGAAGGCCTCCAGTTCAGTTTTCTTCTCAGTCAATTTGCTGACTCGGTCGGTCAGGGCAGCTTTGTCAGTTTTCAGTCGACTGACCTCCTTGTTGGCAATCCCAAGAGCAGCTTTCAGATTGGTATTGTCTTGTTCGAGCTTGGTGACTGAAGCTAACTTCTCGTCAGCAAGCTTGATCTTCTCAGCTAGCTCAAGGTCTTTCTTCTGCTGGGCCTCCCTTACCTTGCCTGCAAGTTACAGCAAGATCAGGTGCTGAAACAAGCAAGAGGAAAAGCAGTCGTCAGGGTCTCACCAAACATACCTTCGGTCTCCTCCTTTGCCTTTGTCAGCTTCTCCTGAACCAGCTTCAAGCTCAGCTCGACTTGAGTATGTTTTTGTTCCAGCTCTGAGTAGCGAGCCACAAGATCACAAGAGTTCTGCGAAGAACCAATTGACTAAATGTCAAATATAAATCACTTCCGAGTGAAAAAGGGATAAGCACACGTTTCTAAGACTACAGCCAAATACAAGCATTCGACCGTAGTCTCGGGGACTACACCCAGTGGGTGCACTCAGCGTGCCCCCACTAATCCTGTTGAAGACAAAGTCGACCAGTCGACTGACAGAAAGATTGACATTATAAAGCCTAAGGCCGACTGCCAGCAGTCGACCTTAGCCTTGGGGACTACACCCAGTGGGTGCACTCAGCGTGCCCCCACCGGTTTGTGAAGTCCAGTCGACCAGTCGACTGACAGAAAGATTGACATCATAAAGCCTAAGGCCGACTGCCAGCAGTCGACCTTAGCCTTGGGGACTACACCCAGCGGGTGCACTCAGCGTGCCCCCGCTAACGCGGAGTTTATTCGACACACCCAGTGGGTGACTAATATAAATTCCGGAAAAGAAAAGTTTTTGGTAGCATATCCAACAGAACAAACAGCGGTCGACTGACCTGGACATTGCTTTGGAGGGCAGAACTGGCGTCATAAGCTGCCTGGCTCGCGTCCCGGATGGTCTTCAGCTGCTCCATCATGAGTCCCGCCTGGCGTATTGCCTCCTTCGCTGCGCCAGCTTGATCCTCTGGGACGTGGTGCGTCGTAAAGAGGGAGGGCTGCTGAGCACTCGTCAGTGGATTTGCGAAGGACACCGTGTGTCGAGTGGTGTTCCCTTCCTCCACAGTCAGAATCACAGGCGCCGTCACATCCTGAGGTACCTTACTGGCGGACGCTTTCCGACTCCTCCTGCGTGCCAGTGTTTCTTCCTCCTCGTCGTCGTCTGGGAGATTGATAACAGTGTTGGGTGGAGCTGCGGAGAAGGATCAGGATCAGAGATCGCGAGTCAGTCGACTACGGACGATGTTAAGAATACAGTACCTGGGTTCGAAGTTGCTGCATCCTCCATCTCGTGGTCGTCAGCCCGGGCCGAGGTCTCAGAAGTAGCAGCACTGCAACTCCAAAAGATCAGTCGACTAACTTCAGCGTCGACCAGAGACAAAGTTCACACAGAATAAGAAAATATGAACAGCACAATTACCCTGATATGGTGGGGATGGACACCTTCATCTTCGGCAAGAGTTTGATCGGCTTCGACGAGGTCGCCCTGGGCTGCTTCGGCGCCTTTTCAGTCGGCGCTGGAGAGGTGGTCCTAGGGCGCTTGGTCGACTGCGTCGCAACCCCCTTGCCACGTTCAGTCGAAGGGTCGTGGGCGAGCTTCGACCGCCTTTCCGAGCGCGGTGGCACGACCTCCTCCTCCTCCTCCTCCTCGTCCTCGGCGTCGTCTTCATCACCGACATCATCATCATCGTCGTCATCGTCCTCTGCGACATCCGAGTCCCATTCCTCCTCTTCCTGGCTCTCGCCTCCGCTCTCCTCGCCCTCCTCAGTCGAAGCTTGCGCCCCATTGGGCATCGAGTACAGCTCGGTGAGGGCCTAGCAGATATCAGGACAATGATCAGTCGACCAGTCGGCAGAGTAAACAGAGTTGAATGCGACAAGAATGCAGTGGAGAGCAGGGCAAGTGTACCTTATCTGGATCGCTGTTGTGGTCGAGTGGAGGAATCCTTCTGGCTCCGCGCGGATTGTCCTTGTTTCCGGTGACGGCCACCATCCATCTTTCCAGAGTGACATCGTCGACTGCTTCTGGATGGACTCTGGTCTCGTCTTCGGTCCCATAGTACAACCACATGCAGTGGCTCCGGAACTGGAGAGGCTGGATGCGACGCCTGAGGAAAACCTCCAAGAGGTCCATGCCTGTCACTCCCTCCCGAACCAACTGCACCACGCGCTCCATCAACATCTTCACGTCGGCTCTCTCCTCCGGAATCAGCTTCAGAGGGGAAGGCTTGTTCACTCGGTCCATGGTGAACGGAGGGAGTCCACTCGACTGCCCTGGCGTCGACTGGACCTGGCAGTAGAACCAAGTCGACTGCCAGCCTCTGACGGACTCGGGAAAGGTCATGGGCGGGAAGGTGCTCTTATTCCTCACCTGGATGCCCAAACCCCCACACATTTGGACGACTCGGGTCTTTTCGTCGCCTGGACTCGCCTTCTTCACGGTCTGAGAGCGACACGTGAATATATGCTTGAACAAACCCCAGTGCGGTCGACAGCCCAAGAAACCCTCACACATGGACGCGAACGCAGCAAGATAGGCAATGGAGTTTGGGGTAAAATGGTGGAGCTGCGCTCCGAAGAAATTCAAGAAGCCACGAAAGAAAACACTCGGTGGCAAGGAAAACCCGCGATCAACATGGGTGGCCAAAAGCACACACTCACCCTCTTCTGGCTGGGGCTGCCACTCCTTCCCTGGAAGCCTCGCAGCTCCGTGGGGGATCAAGCCCTCGTTGGCCATGTCGAGGAGGTCATTCTCCGTGATGGTCGACTGGATCCAGTCTCCTTGGACCCAGCCCTTCGGCAGGCGGGATCTGGACGAGGACCCTCCGCGGGTGGTGGATCTTCCTTTCGCCTTCTCCGATGCCGACGCCTTCTTTGCGCGCTCCAGCGCCACCGTCTTCTCCTTGGCCATGGTCGCCGGCGAGATGCGCAAAGGGAAGTGGTGCGGGGGCGAGAGCGAGCACGCTAAGCAGGGAGGAAGGAAGCAGAGAGAGGGGGAGAATGCTAAGGCGCAGCACAGAAATCCTCGTCGGGCACATTTATAAGGTCCCTTCCGAGTGGATGACAGGTGGGCCCGGTCGATCTAATCATATCTGGAACAGTTATGCCGACGGGATACGTGGCGAAAAAGGCGGCGCGGAGATCGAGGCGTCCATGCCCCGTCCCATCCGAACGCCGCGGTCCGCCCCGCTTCGCGCGCACCCCAAAATTTCGCATCCCGCGGAATCCGCGAGCAACAAATCAGTCTGTCAGGCGCGGTGTTTCCGGCGATCCGTCGCTCGGAGATCGTCGAAGCCTGAAAGATCACTCGACGCAAAAACAGAATGGATCGAGTCGACTGAAGGCAAGTTGTTTCCTGTCGACAAAGGGATTCTTTAGTCCAGAACAGCGCACAACCGGAGCACAAAGGTTAATCGGAAACGACATCAACTCCTTCTTCACTCGAAGCCTCAATCCATTCGGGGGCTAATGATGGGGTTATGTACCTAGGGTAGGGTCATGGACCTGATCCAAATAACTTACCCCAGGACATCCTTAGAAGAGGTCGCCTTCCAGTCGACCAACGAGGATTCACTCGACTGGCCTGAAGGACTCGACCACGAAGACCCACTCGACCACCAGGAGGTCAAGAGGCACTCTGCACTGCAACGGCCTGTAATCAAGTAGACTTTATGATAGTAAAGGCCTTTTATGTGGGGCGTTACCTGTAACGCCCCAGACTTAACTCACCTTAAACCCTCTCCTGCGTGGGCTGGCTGGGGTCCTGGCGCACTCTATATAAGCCACCCCCCTCCACAGGCAGAGGGGTTCGGCACCTTGTAATTCATACATTCGTAATCCACTCGACCGCCTCCGGGCTCCGAGACGTAGGGCTGTTACTTCTTCCGAGAAGGGCCTGAACTTGTACATCCTTTGTGCTTACAACCTCTCCATAGCTAAGACCTTGCCTCTCCATACCTACCCCCCACTCTACTGTCAGGCTTAGAACCACGACACACCCCCCCTTTCCTTTTACCGGAGGAGGAAAGAGGGGAAGAGAGAGAGAGGGGGAGAAGGAGAGAAGGGGGCGCCACCCCCTCCCCCAATCCAATTCGGCCTCCTTCCATTTTGTCAGGTCGGTATGTATGTGGCTTGTACTATGATCCTTATGATATAAATGAGACACGTATTACTTTGTAAAAAAGTAAAAGTAAAATATATTGTCAAGAGTTGGCAATATAAACTGCCATTTTTTTGGACCTCCTATATACAAAGCATGCGCGTATGCACCAAATAAATCACACCCGTATTATATGCAGTTTTCGTTGGTGGATAGAAGAGTTCTGTTTTTAGAACCAATGTGAAGAAGGGATAAGATCCTTGATTATATGATCAATTGGTTGCATGCGCGCGCCAAAACAAGAGTTGCATGCATGTACGGCAACTAAATGGCGCTCGGTTTGTTTTTTAATCGTTAGTGGATCTCTACTCCTAACTAGTAGAATGCCCGTGCGTTGCCACGGGCCAAAAAATGAAATTGTGTAAACAATGCTCATTTTCCTCCCCAGAAACGAGCATATTGCATGCAATGTTCAACCACAACACAAATGCAAGCATATTCTTCTCTCTATTCTTACAAACATGACACACCCCTCTAGCCGCCCTTTCCCATTAAACTTGCCGTTCATCACCTTCTCTGTCCATACATCATTCACCCTCTCAATCTATTGCCCCTTAATTTTGCATGTAGCTTCCATGTCATTGTTTCGTTGTCTCGGACGGTACAAAAAAACCCTACCACGTCACCTTCTTCTAGATCTATTCCTAATCCAAGGAAGCTAAATCTAGTTGAATGACCGTGCGTTGCCCTGAAAAATAAAATTATCTATGAAAACACATATCATAATATCATTATATGGAGTTTGTACATCACATGCTTATGACTATGTTTCTCCAAGCATGCATTTCAATTTCCACCCTCACCAAAATATGTACTTACATGTGCTCCTTCAACCACACAAATACGTCTTATCCCCCCCTCCATGAAGTTCGCTTTGCATCATTGTGTTGCACATGTGATATTTAAAAACAAGGAAGCGAGTGGTGTCATCAGCATTAGTCATCTACATTTGGCACTCGGGAAGAAGGCACAATTGGCTTCTCTGACCAGATTTGATTCTATCTAGGTGTTACTCTTCTATATTGACGAGTTCCGTCTGTGAAGCGAATTCTATGCTTCCTCCTGTTCAACACAGGTACCAAATTTAACTTGGGACTCATGAATTGAAATTCAACAACAAAATATTATATGTAGGAAAATAATTGAACCAAACCTTCATATATACGATGGTTTTGTGAAATGCAACAACAATACACTCGTGACTCATAGCTAAATGCCCGTGCATTGCCACGGAGTTCTAAAAATATATGGAGGTTGCCATGGAGTTATAAATATATGTAGGATTCATAGGTCGGTGTTGACTTGGGCGATAGGATGAGTTAATCGAAAGGAGGTCGGTTATAGGATGGGGTCAAAGAAAACCTAGGTAAAGATGATGCCAAATGCAGTCTGCAACCCATGTCAACCCATGCGCTAGAACTGGATAGCTATCTTCATGGACACAAATATACCATTGTTTGGTTCTATTCTCTTTTAGTTTGTAGAGTAAGAATTTGAATAATTTGAGTATCATTCTATCTCTCAATTGTTGAGAAATTGTGATCAAACCATGCAATGAAGGAACCAAATCAAAAGAAGCTTTCACTTGTGCTTTCTAGCCATTTAAAATAAGCATGTGGCATCAAATTATTTAATGGTGTGTCAGCCAATTCCATGATTTTCTAGAAGAGAGAGGCTCGCACTTCACAATATTCATAATTTCAAGGTATGAAAACCTTGCACACACACCTAAATTCAATAAAATATACGACAAATATATAAACAATTATACAATACACACTTGTGACACTATAAACAAATAACTTCAGTTCATGACAGCCTAATCATCCCAGGCCCAGCTTCCAGGGTTTCCACCCCTCCCACCATGTACGGCTCCCCTCCCACCTCCGTTTTTTGTCTCCCCTCCCCTTTCGCAAAAGAAAACGGTTTTACCCATGCATGTTCACCGCTGGAAATAAGCCCCAACTCATGCATGCACATGCTTTAAAAAAAAGCCGGCCGACCCGAAAAGGAAATCTTGCCCACACACTCCGGAGGTGAGCTCGTCCAATCTTGCCACCACTCCATCTCCTCCGATTGTCGTTCTCCACCTTCCCAGCCCTCGCCACTTCACCTCCCCCATCCATGCACCGCTTTTGTAGGCAGCCCCTGTCATCGCCGCCTTCATCGATGGCCCCCTCGCCACCACCACAGCGTGATGCCTTGCCATCATCTCCATGCCCCCATCAGTTGCGTCCACTAATCAAATAGTGGGACCTACAAACAGATTATACATTAAAAACTTAGTATGCAAGATTAGTGCAAACCCAAACCAGATTCAGCGAACTAAACCAAATATAACTCCCAGGCAAAGAAGGGTACCTCCCCATCAGTTCCATAGAGTCACACGATCGACAACATATACAGATTTCCGATCATATGAGTAGACAATGTTGCGAACCTCCCCAGACCATTCTGCAAAGGGTTACAAAATGGTAGATAGAACATAGGGATGCATTTTATGTCCTCGTAGAAAGGACATATAGATATAATATATATGTCCAGAAATTTACCTGGAGCATGTACATTTAGAATTTTGTTAGCAACTCACCTGTAGAAGGCATAAAAATTGAGGTCACCAGACACAAAATTAAAAAATACATACACATCATGTATGTTCACGATCATGTGAAGTGAAACAATTTTGAACAATAAACCGAAAAATGACGTGTTAAATTAGTCTACGTTCCCAGGAGGCCAAACAGAAATCAAAAGAAAATGATGTTCAGTTATCAGTCTACAAACTGAAAGGCATTGTGCTATTCATGACAGTTCTCTTGAACTTCTGATGCAAGAATGCAAATTCGAATGACAAGAATAGACGGTGCCCCTTAATATAGACCCAAAAATAATTTAGTAAACCCATTGATCACAAGATTTTCCGACAGAAACACGATAGACTTCCCGACCTAGCCCTAGAACGGAACCCGTAACGTCCCCCGCCGCTCGGTCCCAAGCCCGCACTGTCGTGGGCGCCTCCCACACCGGCAGCATCCCTTCGGGGTCCCCAAGATGACGAGCGATCCGGCACGGCGGAAAGGGCTGGCACTGAGGAGCAGCGACTCGGTCGGGAGCCTGGCCAGCGCCAGCGGCTCCCTCCATCATCGCCGCCCTCGGCCACATCCAACGCGGTCGTCGGCCACGAAGAGGCGGACGAGCCCGGCAGCAGGGTGTTGTCCCTCCCATCGCTTTCATGTTCGACTACTCTTCCTTGGATCGCCTACCACCACAGATGCAGGGATCCTCTTGACTCACACGCCGACCATGCCTCAACCAGCGAGCATCGGCGCATCGCCGGCGCGCTCCTCTGTGCTCTCCCTCCTCTCTTCCATGGTTGGCACAAGGGAGGGATGAGACGGGCAGGAGAGAGCCTCTTTATCTAGATCAGGCAGGGGTTAGGTTTGGAAAGAGTAAATCAGCTGGAGCGATTGAGGGAAGGAGATCGGAATGGAGCAGGGCGCGATTGAAGGGTATGGCAAGAAGAACTTTTTTGGAAAGCTTTGATTCTGGTGATAATTACCATATTCGAAATTTCCTTAGTTATAGCCTTACCATACATGGATTGATTTATTACTATAATTATCATATTTGAGATTTCTAAGTTTATAGCCTTACCATACGTGGATTAATTGTGATTGATTACCATAAATACGTTGGGTATTGTCGGCCAGACGAGAAAGAGAAAAACCGGTGGGAGGGGGTGGTGGGAGGTGGGACGAAGAAAAACCGGTTCTACAAACTGAAAGGCATTGTGCTATTCATGACAGTTCTCTTGAACTTCTGATGCAAGAATGCAAATTCGAATGACAAGAATAGACGGTGCCCCTTAATATAGACCCAAAATTAATTTAGTAAACCCATTAATCACAAGATTTTCCGACAGAAACACGATAGACTTCCCGACCTAGCCCTAGAACGGAACCCGTAACGTCCCCCGCCGCTCGGTCCCAAGCCCGCATTGTCGTGGGCGCCTCCCACACCGGCAGCATCCCTTCGGGGTCCCCAAGATGACGAGCGATCTGGCGCGGCGGAAAGGGCTGGCACTGAGGAGCAGCGACTCGGTCGGGAGCCTGGCCAGCGCCAGCGGCTCCCTCCATCATCGCCGCCCTCGGCCACATCCAACGCGGTCGTCGGCCACGAAGAGGCGGACGAGCCCGGCAGCAGGGTGTTGTCCCTCCCATCGCTTTCATGTTCGACTACTCTTCCTTGGATCGCCTACTACCACAGATGCAGGGATCCTCTTGACTCACACGCCGACCATGCCTCAACTAGCGAGCATCGGCGCATCGCCGACGCGCTCCTCTGTGCTCTCCCTCCTCTCTTCCATGGTTGGCACAAGGGAGGGATGAGACGGGCAGGAGAGAGCCTCTTTATCTAGATCAGCAGGGGTTAGGTTTGGAAAGAGTAAATCAGCTGGAGCGATTGAGGGAAGAAGATCGGAATGGAGCAGGGCGCGATTGAAGGGTATGGCAAGAAGAACTTTTTTGGAAAGCTTTGATTCTGGTGATAATTACCATATTCGAAATTTCCTTAGTTATAGCCTTACCATACATGGATTGATTTATTACTATAATTATCATATTTGAGATTTCTAAGTTTATAGCCTTACCATACGTGGATTAATTGTGATTGATTACCATAAATACGTTGGGTATTGTCGGCCAGACGAGAAAGAGAAAAACCGGTGGGAGGGGGTGGTGGGAGGTGGGACGAAGAAAAACCGGTTCTACAAACTGAAAGGCATTGTGCTATTCATGACAGTTCTCTTGAACTTCTGATGCAAGAATGCACATTCGAATGACAAGAATAGACGGTGCCCCTTAATATAGACCCAAAATTAATTTAGTAAACCCATTGATCACAAGATTTTCCGACAGAAACACGATAGACTTCCCGACCTAGCCCTAGAACGGAACCCGTAACGTCCCCCGCCGCTCGGTCCCAAGCCCGCATTGTCGTGGGCGCCTCCCACACCGGCAGCATCCCTTCGGGGTCCCCAAGATGACGAGCGATCCGGCGCGGCGGAAAGGGCTGGCACTGAGGAGCAGCGACTCGGTCGGGAGCCTGGCCAGCGCCAGCGGCTCCCTCCATCATCGCCGCCCTCGGCCACATCCAACGCGGTCGTCGGCCACGAAGAGGCGGACGAGCCCGGCAGCAGGGTGTTGTCCCTCCCATCGCTTTCATGTTCGACTACTCTTCCTTGGATCGCCTACCACCACAGATGCAGGGATCCTCTTGACTCACACGCCGACCATGCCTCAACCAGCGAGCATCGGCGCATCGCCGGCGCGCTCCTCTGTGCTCTCCCTCCTCTCTTCCATGGTTGGCACAAGGGAGGGATGAGACGGGCAGGAGAGAGCCTCTTTATCTAGATCAGGCAGGGGGTAGGTTTGGAAAGAGTAAATCAGCTGGAGCGATTGAGGGAAGGAGATCAGAATGGAGCAGGGCGCGATTGAAGGGTATGGCAAGAAGAACTTTTTTGGAAAGCTTTGATTCTGGTGATAATTACCATATTCGAAATTTCCTTAGTTATAGCCTTACCATACATGAATTGATTTATTACTATAATTATCATATTTGAGATTTCTAAGTTTATAGCCTTACCATACGTGGATTAATTGTGATTGATTACCATAAATACGTTGGGTATTGTCGGCCAGACGAGAAAGAGAAAAACCGGTGGGAGGGGGGTGGTGGGAGGTGGGACGAAGAAAAACCGGTTGAAAAAAAACCGGTTGAAAATAAACCGGTTGAAAGTGGGGGGGACTATTCAACCAATTCGTCCATTAGGAGTAGAGATGGAGCAGTTGGTGAATAGTCCGCGCGGTTTATTTTCGTTGGGTTTTTTTCGTCATCCTCCCACCTCCGTTTTATTTTCATTGGTTATTTTTCGTCTGGTTTTTTACCTCCCCACGGTCGATGCGCTCACAGGCAGCCCGCTCCCACAATCCATCGCCACCCACCCATGACTCCCTCACCCTGGCTAGGGTTCCTAGCCCCTCGTCCTCAGCCGCCGCTGCATGTTCCTCGCTGGCCTCGCCCGGGCGCCTCCCGGACCTCGCCGGGAGAAGCCAGCCAGCGCCGTTCCGACCTCCTCCTTAAGCCCTCGCCCCCATCCTCCTACTCAAGACGTCACCGTCGCCTCCCTCGCCCGCGGCCATGATGACCGATCTGGCGGTGGCGCCGCAGATCACCCTCTGGTCCATGGCCTCGACGGCGACGACGTATCCCGCGCCCGCGTTCTTCCTCCCCCATCTCATCTCCTCTCCGGTCGCTGCAGAGGAGCCCCGTTTCGCGCCGCCACCATGGTTGCCTGCAGCGAGCAGCAGAGGACCTAGCCGCCGCGTCCGATCGCAACCGCCGCCTGAAACCCTAGCCCCTCCTTCCAACTGCAGGTCAAGCCAGCAGGATCCCCTCCAAGAAGAGCATTTGATGCGTGAGTGCATCCCCTTCTCTTCTTGTTCTTCTTCTTCTTCTCGATTTGATGTGTGCGTGCGTGCTGTTCTGTGCAGGCCCGACTCGTCTCTGCTTGTTCACAACAAGGAAGGCCATGGACCGCGGACCTGCTCGACCTGCTCGACCTCCTCCTCACGCCGCCTCGGCCTCCCAGCCCTTGTCGCCGTTGGTCGCCCTCCACGGGTTCTGACGTGCCGTCGCCAACCGCTAGAGATGCCACCTCCTCAACGCACGATATAACCACATTTACGTGCAATATGCAACAGCTGTTTTCTCTGCTTCAGTATTTTTGTGTCTCTGGCAAAGTTAATCATCGTATTCATGTCATTTATTTAGGAGGGATCCCAATTACTGACTGCATCAGGCGACCAATCTGTGAGTACAGCATGATCCACCAATTCATTTAATTTCTCATAACACCAATTATTCTCGGGTTTTTTTGCATAATCTCACTGTAGTTGCTTGTACTGTATCAGGTAAAGATATGGAGCGTGGAGAATAAGAAATGCCTTGGTGTGCTGTCAGGGCACACTAGAAGTGTGAAGTCACTGACATGCCATTCTTCAAATCCTGGTCAGTTGTATATCAGCACTTGTTAGCTTGGGACATGTCTGCATAAGCTCGTAAACTCGAATTCAAGTAGGTTATTGTTTACGCAGATCTTATTATTTCTGGTTCAAGAGACGGTTCTTTTGCACTTTGGGATCTAAGATGTGACCCCCAAACCCCAAATGGTCATGGTGAAGCATGACTCATGTATGTTATCTAATGGCTACTGCAATCTAAATGCTCCTTTTAATTGCAGTCATCAAATATTCGTAGCAATATAGCATATTTAACTGAATTCGTAGCAATATAGCATCTTTACATGTTAGATCTTCTGCTTTTGTCAAAGAAGCGCACAGTCCCACTCGAAGGAATCGGATAAGGTCTTGAGCAAAGGTATTGAATCTACATAGAATCCTTTTGCTGGTGACTGTACACTCCCTTGGGTTCATTTGCTTATATTGGTCATCTTTAGGGAGCTTCGACGAGCATCACATCAGTTCTGTATCTGAAAGATGACCTCCATTGCGCCTTCTGGAGTGCGAGCTATTGGTGTTCGTCGTGTTAGGAAGATGGGTGTATAACTCGTGGATCTTGGGGACAAGCGGATGGATCTTGGGTCTTGGGGACAAGCAGATGGTGTTCGTCGTGTTAGGAAGATGGGTGTATAACTCATGGAGTGCGAGCTGTTGCGTGGCGACGCTCGACTGCATTCGTTGATCTGACTGTCTGTCATCGTGCAGATGTCGAATTGTTGATGGAGGCTTCAGGTCGTCCTTCTCAAGGAGATGAGGCTGGCCATTAAGGATCTGGGGTGAAGGTCATGTCATCTCTTCTCGTGGCTCTACTGCCCACTGCTTCCACTGCTGATATTTTGAGCTCTTTGATCAGAGCAAGCACCATGGGAAGGTGAAGTTTTGAAACTAACTTGATATATTACCCCTTCAGTTCTTCTATACTTTGTACGACAATGCAATTTAGTCCTTACATGTAAACAATGTTACCCCTTACAGATGAAATTGTAGCAAACCAAGCCAACATAATCTATGTCCCTTTAGGAGGATAGTGGATGCCGGTATAATATCTATGTAGTGCATTTTTGGATTATGTAGAAACTTCCAATTATTTACAATGAGTACGGGACACAAACCGATGTGCTTGGTCTGTGCTTTGTGTTTCTATCACAACCTATTTTAGAAGGCGCCGTGATGAATGTTAATTTATTCGAGGAGAATCAATCAAGCGATTTTACGTGCAAAATAAGTTTTTAACAACCATATTCCACTTAATGATGATTTGATAACCGATTTATGGTTTCTTCTACTTTAATTAGGAAAGATGTTGGGGGCGTGAACTGTCCCGACAACGACACTGTTGCCTGCTGACTATGTGCAGGACTACCTAGCTCGACCTCTATCTCAATGGTAAGTTTCTCTCTTTTTCTATCTTCTGGTCTCCTTGTGCATTGGCATGGCAACTTCTGACATGGGATTCTTGTGTAGTCAGAAAATTAGGAACCAGAAGGGAAAATGGAAGGCGCCTTTGATGGACATTCAGCCCGGGTAACCTCATCTTGCCCACTACTGTACATTCATACTTCTTTTCATTTATCTCTTCTCCTCAATACAGGGGAACATCAAAACTCATATGATTTTGCCCTTGTTTGTGCAGAGTACAAGGATGATCCCTACATCTATACTTTTGATATGCTGAAGCACATTGGCATTAGGCCAAGGCAGGTTAGTGTTGCACAAATTCTGTTAAATGTAGTTGGCACATCTATAACTCATTCCACGTCCCTCTTGCACGGCGACGGCACAGATGTAGGGCAGCGGTGGCGGGTGCATATGTAGGGAAGCAGCAGCAGGTACAGCCATCTTAGGGAGATCCTCTTCTCATATCATGCCCAGTTGTTAATCCTCCATTCGCTCGCCTCTCACCATATGTTCTACAATAGTGCGGTGGTGGCGGGTACAGGCGCAGCGCGACGACCTGTGGGCGCACCGGCTCTAGGATGACCAGGGGCTTGGTAGCTGGGTCCGATATCCCTGTGGTGGACAGAGATGATGGCGTATGGAAGTGGCCGGTGGTGGGAAGGGAACAATGTGGCCCCGTCGTCGTCCTCTTCGTTCAGCTTGACATGACCGTCGTTCAGCTGAAGACAATATTACATGGGGACGATTAAAACTGGGGCATGAATGCACAATACATATGTGATGTGATTTTTCTAAATGGAATTAATTTTGTATAGCTTGCATCCCTTTCTTCTGTTAGTAGTTTGTAAATAACATGAATCCAGTTTTATACATAAGCAAGTGGTAGCCAAGTGGTCTGGTTATACATCTGTGAAGAACCTGCTTGAATGCATATGGCCTGGATGCCTAGGTGTACTTCACCCTAACTTCACCCCAAATCTGGAGAACTCACGTACCCAAATTTCCATCATGCCATGAATGTTAGATGCCTATAATGCTTTGGGAGCTGGGTGGAGATGTGTTTCATGATTTGTTTTTTTCTTTTCTGTAAGGCAGATCTTGTAAGTTATTCTGTCTTTCAACCTGTGCGTAGCATTTTGATGTAAGTGGTCTGGTTCTCTCAATCTATGTGTAGCGCGTTGTGTTTGTACTTCAAGCTGGCAGAGTACAGATCATTTTCATGGTCCAAATTACTAGCATCAATCGAATCATGGTTAGTCATTCCAGTTTTTAGCATCTCGGTGCCTAATTACACTCTAATATTATTTACTTTATCATATATGATGATTAATATTTCCTTAATTTTTTTGTAGGACACAAGATGGACAAGTACACGCCCAGATTTTTGGGATTAATAACACCGGTGAGTTGATAGTATTGACATTTTTGGTACCTGTCTAAGTTTCTGGAAGATTAGTATGCTTTTAAAAATATATGATATCGCATACAAAATTGTTTACTCTTGTTTAGGGAAGCAGGGATATATAATACACACATCATATTTAAGAACTATGCTTTGCTCAGGTCTCTTGATATTTTCTAAACACAAAAATTAATTGCTCGGCACCGAGCACGATAGTATATAATAAGGTAGGCAAGTTTCTTATCAGTCTATCAGTCATTTGCAAATCTGGACATGATTGGCATTCAGTTCAGTTATGGGCAATAGTTACCATTTAGTTCCGTTCTGGGTTCCATTAGTTCAATTATGGGCAATAGTGGCTATTTAGTTCAGTTCATGTTCAGTTCTGGGTTCCATTAGTTCAATAGTGGCCATTTAGTTCAGTTCATGTTCAGTTCTGGGTGCCAGCAATAGTTGTCATCTATTTTAGTTCAAGTTTAGTTTTTGGTGCCATTTAGTTCAGTTCAGTTCAGTTAGGAGCAACAATTGACATTCAGTTCAGTTAAGAGTTCTGCATATGTACTTCTGTCGAATTCTGCACTTGCACAAAGCTTACTGGAACACTCATTTGGTCATAACATTCAAGCAAAAAAACATTTTCCATTACATCTCTTTCCACACATGTACAAGTAGTAACTGCAATTCCTTTTCAGTCATAAGATCCAGTCATAACAACAATAGTTAGTGATCACAATTTTGCATGTCATACTAAATTCAACTAACATCAATGACTTAGTTGGACGCTTTCTGCACTTTAAACATTTTAGAATGGTTGTTTACGATCAGCAACTCATTAGGCGGCGGTGGCATAGGCGGTGGCATAGTTGGACGCTTTGGAATTAGCTGTTCGACTGAGATGTGTTGGAAAAAGATATTGCCAGTTCCTCTGAGTATGCTTGACTTGTATAATGTGATTTTCATTTATTTAGAGTGAATTACATAATATATAGATATGCATTATTATAGCTTTAGTAACTGATTTTCTGATGTTTAGAAACATGTAAG
>NC_041383.1:289002991-289011560 GCF_002162155.2 Triticum dicoccoides | reverse complement strand
CTTTACTTTGATTTTATATACCTCAATATTTTTTTACATATGTTGCGATCGCAAAAATATTATCAACAAAAAATATTGAAATACTCAAAAATAAAATTACTACTTCCAAATATTTGACTGATTAGTCACCAAAAAAAGAAGATCGAAAGCATATTTCTAATTAATAAGGTTGACAAGATATGCATTGCTACGCAGTTAGTAACTAATATGTGAATGGTAATTGGGAGCCGGATGCGCCTTTGATGTGGAGATAGTCGGTACCACAAGAATAAATAATTCACTGGTAAAGACGGTCGGTATTGTTGCGTGTTGTGCATGACCAGTGTTAAACCTCTAAAATATGTATGCCCCCTTGGAACGCACGGGCAATTAACAAGACCACTACTACAGCAGATTGTATCTGGAATTTTAAGAAGCCTTCTTCTATTTGCAGGACACCAGACTCTAAACATGGGTCAAGCTGGAGCGACTCAAGATGCAGCTTGACTTCTGGTACACTATATGAGTGATTCAAGACGCCCTCGATGCCACGGACACTGAATGTTGTGACGTCAATTTGGAAGCCACGGGATGGATCCCTTTCAGAGCGATCTAGACGCCCTCGATGCCTCGACAACTTCACGGGCGTCTGAAGTGTAAACTGACATCATACTTATAACTGGTCAGTTTAGCGATAAACCCTACATTTTAGTTTTTTGCTAGGTGTCCTATATGCACTTTTATTTTTTTATAGGTGTGGATAACTTCTTGAAAGCTAAATCTGCCCATATTGTATGTGATTTTCCGTGAGGCAGACTAAATTGGCATCTTGAGGATTCATGCTTCATGTATCATACAAGTGATCCATTCATAGCTTCATCTGTTGCGCTCTTACATATTGTATTGTGCTATAGGGTATAAATAGTACTCTTCCTTGGAGTTGAATCCATGTATCATGATTTTTGGTCGATACAGTCCTATAGTTCCCCACAAGAAAAGGACTTTGGTTGTGGCTAACTGGGTTCTCTCTGCCTCTCACAAGTTTTGTTTATTACTATACTACTATTATTTAGTTAGATAACTTGGACTGTCTAATAGGAGTTCTTACTCACTGCTAGAGATGCTAACTGATTCTCTCCGGCTCTCACAAGTTTGTCCTTGTGTTATCTCTTATTCAGGGTAAAAATAATGCCCAGAACAAAGAAACTATGTATTGTACTATGCTCATTATTGTAATTAAAGATTATCTTCAAAATTGATCATCACCTGGGATGCTACCAACTTGCAGGGTTGATGACACATTAAATTGCCATATTTCATTTCCCTCTTCTTCACATGTTACAAATATATCTTTAACAATAGAGTTTAATATTTGTGTTTTCACAGATAGGAGGAGACAGGTAAGATCAGTCACCAGTGATGGAGTCATGAGGTTGTTGACGTCGTGCTAAATGTTGGTGTAGGGCCAAAGGAGAAGATATGGTGCAAAATTCTTGAGCTTGACATTATGGTACAATATAAATTTGAGTATTCTTGCCTATCATAGCAGTCTATAGCCTATATCACATTGCAAAATTCCATGAACAATTGGTCCACATTATTTGTTTGTTCTATTGTTCATGCCCAAGCATGGATGCAGGTGGATGTGGGCGCCAGGGCCGCCACCAAGGATGTAGGGGTCGCGCCACAACGGGCGAGGATGCATTGGGCATGCCGAAACTGACGAGGACACGTGAGCCGCACTCCAGCCTTAGTGTTTTTCCTAATTTCTTTAGGTACGCGAGGTTGATTTAATATTCACATGTATGCTGAAATTATGACACCAAAGAACCAGCAATGGAGTTATATGAAATTTCTCCCGAGAGCTATACTATCATTCTTTTTAGTATTGACTAATTCCCATGAGTTGCCCCAAAATTGTAAATATGAATTTGGATGATTCATTGGTCCTCATTAAAATAGCAGCATGAAATAACCCTCCATATATTTGTTGGATTTTAAATTGATCCTTTCAACTCAACTGAATTTTTTATTTCTACAGTATTTAGTGACTTTTACATCCTGTTTTGCACGCTATGGGGAATGATTGTAGGTATTTATTTAGTAGTCCTCATTAGGTGGACTGGGTGAAAATTGAGAAGCATGATTGTATTTAAGCTCTTAGCAATTTAGAATGTCAATATTTTCGGGCTGCCTTGCAATATTTCAGAAAATAATATTTTTAGGGACATTTTATATTGCCTCACCTTGAATTAGGCTTATTGTTCTACTGATGAGACTTGAAAGTTCTCACAATGTGCTAAGGACCACCCTCACATTTCGGTTTATTCACCCTTAAATTTCTATAACGAGAGCTTAAATGCATTATTTTCTTTGGTTTTACCATGAAAGGAAAAAAAGAAAGAGAAAAGGTAGTCCGCCCTGACGTGCCAAGTTGTCCGGACATGTCCTGACCCAATTCCCTCCCTACTTATGGTCTAGGTTGGGGGTTTGCGAATAGCCTGGACATATGAAGATAATTTGAGGGTCCAATTAGGTGGTGTTATAGACTTCTCTTCTCCTTAATCCAACTGTATATTTTTCAAGTTTGCCAACATGGAAAAAATGTTGTAAACTTGTGACCACATATTCTCTGGGCACGTTGTAGCCTTGTTATTCACAATTGATGTTGCTCGTGATTCACCCTTATATTTGAGCTTAAAGTCTCCGCTTGGATTATGTTTGGTCCCTAAATACCCTCATAAAATGATACAGACTCTAGCTGTCGTTTTTTTTTTTGCATGGTAATACGTGTCTCTTTATATCATAAGTATCGTAGTACAAGGCATGTACAAACTGAACTGGCAAAACTGAAAAGACAGCAAATCGCTAGCCTTTGCACAAAGGAACAACAACCAAGAAGTAAAATTACAATCAAGATCGAAGAAACCTCTGAACTTGACACCAACGTCCGTCACCAGCCTTTGGAACCACCATAGCAGCCACCAAAGAAAAAAATGACGAATC
The DNA here is from genome assembly GCF_002162155.2 of Triticum dicoccoides. NCBI lineage: Eukaryota > Viridiplantae > Streptophyta > Magnoliopsida > Poales > Poaceae > Triticum > Triticum dicoccoides. The sequence continues at coordinate 289,008,575 of NC_041383.1, read as the reverse complement.
ATCTTCACACCCGAGCTTGAAGCGGCTCCATCGCTGATATGCAGCTTTGCGGACCTCCAAGGTGGTGCTGCGGCCGGTATTATACATGTGTATACTGAATCCGGACGAAAAATCTTACACCGATTCCAACCGGGCCCCGAGTGTGCTGAATTAGGCTTTTTCTTTAGTTGACAGTGGAATAGGAGGTTGCTTTCTTCCCTTTTATGTCACAATTTATACTACAACACACATTTCCTTTTGAGTATTATGCGAGTTCCTTTTGAGCCGACACACCAAATCTGAAGTTACACAACTCCAACCAAACTGAAGAAAATCATCAATGCAATTTTTGCATCACCTTTGTTTTTGTGCATCAGACATGATGCATTTTTTGTACCACCTTCTTTGTTTTGTGCATCAGATATGATAAGTCTTTCTATGTATATGATTGAATTATTATATTTATCAAAATACAATGCAAATTATTTTTTAATCTGTGTTACCGACTACCTTTTTTATCCATGTAAAATTTGCCATGCAACCACTATAAAATTTAAAAAGCCCGTGAGAACGCACGGGCAGTCTACTAGTATCTAGTAATGGATTAATCTCTTTAACCATACACACCTGCATCATCTCCTCTCTGCGGCTCTAACCGCTTCTCGTAGTAAAAAATACCAACTAATGTGGTAATGGATTGCATGCATGGCACTATGACCCAATAATTAACAATGGTAAACAATAACCACATGTATGCTAGGGGGACTAAAACTATGGGTCACGCTAACTGCCACACGTGTGGCATATACGACATGCGTCCACACACCATGTGTGGTGTACCCAGGAGGCAGCCCACACGGGCTGTGTGTGGGCGGACATTAGAATTGCCCACACGTGTGGGCGCGGCTATTTCGTGCCACACGCCCAACAAGTACTACTTATCTTCACCACGGGTGTGTGGCACGAAGCAAAAATGCCCACACGTCCTAGCGCAGCTATGTTAAGTACTCCGCGGGATGACGGTTTAGTTGCCATCCTGGTTGGCAGATGTAGTTATCCGGTATGGCAACTGTAGTTATAAAAGCATGGCAACTCTATCTGTTTTGGTTAAATATAGTTGCCATGTCTAATTTATGATAGTTGCCGCGTGTAATCAGACCGTAGTTGTCGTGTGTGATTAACTACTTGCCATATATGGTCAAAACAGTAATTGTCATGTGTGTTTACCTAGTTGCCGCGTGTGGTCCAACCATAGTTGCCATGTATTGTTAATCACAGTTGCCATGTGTGTTTATCTGGTTGCCACGTGCGCACAACTGCAGTTGCCGTGTAGCAAAGAATCACAGTTGCCATGTGTGTGTACTGAGTTGCCACATTTGCGTAACTGCAGTTCAGTTGCCATATGTGTTTATCTGGTTGCCACGTGCGCGCAACTGCAGTTGCCGTGTAGCAAAGAATCACAGTTGCCATGTGTGTGTACTGAGTTGCCACATTCGCGTAACTGCAGTTCAGTTGCCATATGTGTACCGAGTTGCCACGTTCGCATAACTGCAGTTGCCATCCACAAGGTAGGAGTGTCGTGTGGGCGAAAAGCAGTTCGCCCACACGCGCATGACCTAGGTGGTGGCTGTATCGGTGAAAAGCAGTTTGCCCACACAACTCAGCTGGCAAACAGCGTTGTGCGGGTGTGTGGGCAAACTCTCCAACGCCCACACACCAGCCCCGTCCTACGTGGCACACCAAATCCACCTTTTCGTGTCAAGATTCGTGCAAAAGACAGTGGACGATGATTCAGGCGTGTGGGCGAGTTGGGTAGCGCCCACACGTGTGGGCGTTAACATTTCCGAAAACTATTACGGTGTCGTGTAGCACTCCTGGATCTAGTAAAGCATACACGACGTCGGTGGACCCTCTGGTAATTGGCTACCACCTATTAATTAACATGATAAAAAATTCAATTATAAAATTACATTTGTCGGTACTTTGACTTAAAAATTACGCATAGTAATATCCATTGTGAAAAGTAATAAGCACTTGAAGAAATAGTAATCGAATTAACTAGGTTACTACTCCACGCATATCTCCGCCTCGCACCATAATTTGAGCACATAGTAAAAATTCATTCAAAGAAGAGGTAATAGCACCAGCAGTCCTTGAACTTGTTCAGGATGTGATGATCTAGTTCAAAACTTGTAAAAGCAAACTATTGCATCCCACAACTTGCACCCAATATGCAAATTTAGTCCTAGCCAATCAGACGACGACAAGTGAAGCCTAGTCAGCAGAGCCGGTCAGCGCAGCACATTTTGCAATTACCCCCGTCCTTAGCACTAATCAACCCACACTACACCACCTGAGTTTAACTGTGTGGATTTTTCTTTGCCCCTAATAGCACGACGATTCAAAAAGATGAACAGAGTTTTCAAGCTAATGCAAACCAGTACTGTGAGACATTTTTTAGAAGTCAGCAGATCCTAACACACTTACAAATGTCTAGAACATATGCCTGATCAGGTAAACCAGATGATACATGCATATATAGAATCTGGCAAATTACTAAGAAAAAAATAGATTGTTAATGCAGAGACACTCACGGTTCAAGGCATCAAAATCAAATTGATTATCCGGGGAATAATTATCAGAGGCGCACCAACACAACTAAGATATAAGCAAAAATAGATCATTAATGTGCAGAGACAAACATGCTGCAATGCATCAAAATCATATTGATTCTCCAAGGGGCAATTATAGGGCCACCAAATACAAGCAAGGTGATGAAAGCAAAGCTGTAACAAGCTGAATGTTGCTGATCATGAGAAGTTTCACCTCAATCTTAACACGGCACAATCGTAAGCCATATACTAACAGAACAATGGAGCTCAAGCTAACAGCGATGGTACTTAGAACGATGGGATGGAATACTAGCTGGTAGTCTGATCGAACTGAACTCTGGAATAAAATCAACATCGATCAGCTCTGCTCTTACGGGTAGTTTGTGAAATCGTCTGCGCGCCGATGCCATGGCTCTACCCGCCGGCCCACTCGTCGGCATAGCAGTCGCCGCTGTAGAGGCGGTAGACGCCGTGGCAGTGGCGGAGGCACTGGCGGTACTGGCCGCGGTAGCGGCTGCCGCGCGCCCAGCTCTCCATGCCGTACCCGTCGTACTTGCCATCCACCCAGTCCCCCTCGTACTTGCCCTTGCCAAAGAAGTTGTAGACGTCGCTGCCGTTGCAGCGGCCCTTGTGGTTGTGGAACTCCCCCTCGTAGCAGTCCCCATTGCTGTAGAACTCGACGCCCTCCTGCACCACGCGGCCATGCGCGGCGGCGGCGCCGCCCCTGCCCTTGCTGTCGCGGGCGTGGTGCGGCCTGTCGTCCTCGTCGCAGATGAACCACTGCACGGAGCCGGACTGCGGGGAGCGGCGCATCCGCAGGCGGCGCACGGCCGCGGCCGTCGCGGCGAGCGCGGCGGTGGCGGCGGCCGCCAGGAGGAGCAGGTGGCGGTCGTCGCGGAGGAGGAGCAGCAGGAGGAGCGCGAGGATGAGGGCCGGGTGGGGCGGGCCGCCCGGGCGGAGGCCATGCGGGTGCAGCGCCTTGCCCTGCGCCGGCGCCTGCTACTTCTTGTCGTCGGGCTCCGGGTCCTCCACCAGCACCGCCTGGAAGGAGGAGCAGTTGCGCACAGTCGGGGAGCACAGTAGCGAGGAGGGCGTCCGCGTAAGCTTGCCCGCGCCTCCTATGCCGGAGCCGCCGCCCCCGTGGCCGTCCATTGCTCGCTGCCGCCGCTCCCTGGCGCCCTCCCTCTCCTCAATTTCTGACGGATCTTGCTGGTCTGTCGCCGGTGTGGGAGAGAGCCACTGCGGCCGCAAACGCAGATCGGAGGGAAGGGGGGAGGCAGGTTCATTAGTGCGGGTTGATTAGTGCTAAGGCCAGGGAGGTAACTGCAAAATGTGCTGCACTGACCGGCTTTGCTGACTAGGCTCCACTTGTCATCGTCTGATTGGTTAGGACTAAATTTGCACATTGGGTGCAAGTTGTGGGATGCAATAGTTTGCTTTTGCAAGTTTTGGACTAGATCATCACATTTTAGACAAGTTCAAGGACCGCTGGTGCTATTACCTCTTCAAAGAATGGTAACCAAACAATTCACTTACTAGTATCTTTTGTTGCGGGGTAGCCAGTTACTATTATTGACTAGGCAGATAAACAATGGTAAAAAGGTACTAGCACTTTCTAGTCTAGTAGTAAAAGGAGGCATGTGATGGGTCGCTCATGCCAAACCAGCAAATCGGTCCCGGTTCTTTCCGTGTACTGGTAAAACTACTGGAAAACATGGCAACAGCTGCAAAAGCTTACTGATCATGCATTGGTCTCTAATTAGCTAACCTGAACATCAAACATAGTAATGATGGGAAGAATGCGTGCTCATACTGTCTGTACCTCTACACAATCATAATACATCCACATTTAGCAGTAAGACATTGTGTGGTCAAGTAATATGTCATGACAACAATGCTTCTGAAAGTTTCAATGGTGAATTTAAGGTAAAGTTCAATTCTTTAGCCGTAAATTAGAATTTGCTAATCATCTTTAGTGCAAATAATAACTTTTTTGCAGGGTGTAAAAATATTTACTTTGAATATTTTGAATTTTAATTCTAATAATCGTTGATGTATAAGTAGTAATTGTTAGTAGTAATTTTGATTAGTTAGTTGCATGTATGTAGTTAGCTGGTTAGTGGCCGGATGCCAAAGGAAAGCTAGCGCGCACTCGGTATGGATGCACGCAGGTCGTTGGTGCAATAGACGCGGGGCGCGCTGGTCATGGCTCGGATGAAGACCGGATCGTGCGCATGAGTGAACGGGTCACGTAAGAGGAAGCCGGCTCAGCAGGAGCTCGTGCGTGGCGTGCGCGTGAGGGTCGCATGAACAGTTAGGCAGCGTCTGTGTCTATTAAACTCATTGTAATCGCGTTGATTCGGTTTGAGCCGAGAGGAAGCAATACAAGAGAGGAAAAAAGGCCCCGGCGTTCGTCGCCGCGGGTGTTTGTCGCCCGGTAAAATCGTCTCCTTGTATTCTTGTGATTGTTTGTCGATTCTCGGTTCCAACAATTCGTATCATTAGCTGATTCATTTTGGGCGTCGTTCTCTTTGCCGGAGGCGTGCCGGGGGTGGGGGAGTTCGCCGGCGGCTCCACGATGCTCCGGGCCCTGTGTCGGTCTATGGAGGTGTGCGGCGCGGCGTGGAGGCCGCGGCGGCACGGTGAGGAGGCCGCGGAGGACCTGCGTGGTGGCGGCTTCAACGACACACATCAACATGGCAATAAGCCGTGGCGGCGAGCCGGGCACGACTGGTGCATGTTATGGGTGCGCACTGGACGCGTCGGGCGCGTCGGGACCGCGGGCGCGCGTACGAGCGTGTGGTTGACGTTGGGAGGAGGCGTATGTCGCCGTTGTGCTCGAGTCCATGCTCAAGTTCGGCTACATCCTTCCGGCGTTTGTCGCTGGCGGCTACCATGGCGGACGCGGAGGCGGCGCGCGGTGAGCGTTTGGTGCGGTCGGGCTCGTCGGACGCGTCGGGTGCGCGCGGGACGTGCGGGACGCACCGGTGCGG
>NC_041383.1:288979572-289002653 GCF_002162155.2 Triticum dicoccoides | reverse complement strand
CGCGGACGTGCGGGACGCACCGGTGCGGTCGGGCTTGTCGGGTGCGTCGGGTGCGCGCGAGACGTGCGGGACTCACTGGTGCGGTCAGGCTCGTCGGGGCGCGTCGGGTGTGCGCGGGACATGCGGGGCGCCGAAGGGACGCCAGACGTGTGTCGCCGGAGAAGACGGCATATGGTCGCCAAAGAAGAAGGAGAGGTTGCAGCACTCGTGCGGAGATGATGCATGCTGTGTTGTTCGCGTCGAGTGTGGAGGCCGCGGCGGCGGGTGTGGGAATGACGACGTCGATGGGAGCAGCAACGTTCACTCCGGCAGGCGAGCGTGCGGCGGCCCCAGAGACAAAGAAGGGACATTCCCGGTAGCAGCTCTGGCGACGGCAAGTCAAGATTAAAAGGGAAAATGTTAGGGCATGTACAATGGTGCTATCTTAGGAGTGCCACGTAGGATAAATGGTGAGGTGGAGGAGAGAGAACTCATAAGAAAAGGCTTGTCTTCTCTTATTTAAGATAAGACAAGAGATGATCTCTTAGCACAATTTGTCTCACCATATTTTAAGGAATAACTAGTTATTGAAGATAAGGCTAAGATATAACCCATTGTAGACATATTTTTTTGTCATCTCTAAATTACATGCAAGACTTAAGATAAGACTGTCCTATCAACCATTGTACATGCCCTTAGTAGTAATCTTGGTTAGTTAGTTGCATGCCTGTAGTTAGCTGGTTAGTGGCCGTCTGTTGAGGAAAGCTAGCACGCACTCGGTATGGATGCATGCAGGTCGTTGGTACAATAGACGCGGGGCGCGCTGGCCATGGCTCGGATGAAGACCGGATCGTGCGCATGAGTGAACGTACGGGTCACATAAGAGGAAGCCGGCTCAGCAGGAGCTCGTGCGTGGCGTGCGCGCGAGGGTCGCATGAGCAGTTAGGCAGCGTCTGTGTCTATTAAACTCATTGTAATCGCGTTGATTCGGTTTGAGCCGAGAGGAAGCAATACAAGAGAGGAAAAAAGGCCCCGATGTTCGTCGCCGCGGGTGTTTGTCGCCCGGCAAAATCGTCTCCTTGTATTTTTGTGATTGTTTGTCGATCCTCGGTTCCAACAGTAATGACCTCAAAACTAGGAATGCACAAGAAAATATAAAAGAGCAACTTAATAAAGGCAGAAAAAATCAATTGGTCATGGGTGTGTGTAGTGTGAATTAAATTGTCAAATCCATGTCTGGTGCAAAACATATGCTAATTCTATTACCACATCTTCTATATTCTTTACTAGAATTAGATTCTTATACTAGTTCTCTTTAAGCGTATGCACATGTATATACTTAGGGAAACGTTTGTGCTCGGTGCGCCGGCCGAACATTGGGCCGGTCGCACGCGAGCCACATTGATCGATAAAGAATCGTGCGTACTAAACGCACCCGCGCGCTTCTATCGAGACCTTATCCCCTCGCGTGCCCCTCATCCTCTCGTGTGTCCCCTGGTTCTTCTTCCTCACGAGAAAAAACCCCTGCCCATCTAATTCCTTCTCTCTCGCGCGTGACCGTGCCATGCGGCCGACGGCAAGCTCCTGCAGCGACGGGCGACATATGCTTGTGAGCGTGGCCGCCCAAGTCTCATTTGCCGCTGCGAGCTGTGATGACGATGGCGGCTTGCTAGAACCACAACCGTGGCGAGCTGCGACGGCCACTGCACGGCGAGATGAAACGGCGACGCTCACGGCCGCGGGACGGGACTACTGCTGCCAGAAGCTGCAACCTCATCATGGGGAGCTGCAAACAGCCGACGCCGAGAGCTGCAACCTCCTGTCGACGGAGCATCAAGGCTCGTCGGCCACCATGGTCATCGTCGATTTGCTACAACTGGTGTCCAAATTTGCTACAACCGGTGTCCAAACTTGCGACGGCCACTGCGGGGCGAGCTGCAATGGCGACGTGCATGGCCGCCGGATGTTGGGACTATGGTGCCAGAAGCTGGAACCTATTCGTGGGGAGCTGCAACCGGCAACGCCGGGAACTACAACCTCCTGTTGATGGAGCACCAGCTCTCGCTGGCCACCACGGTGATCATCGATTTTTGTTACAACCGTCTCAAAATTTGCTACAGCCGGCGTCGAATTTTGCTACAACATGTGTATTTGCATTTTGCTACATAACCACCGTCGGGAATTCACACGCGTGCTACAGCCAGCGCTTCCAATTGCTGCAACCGCAGCAGTGCAACCTACAACCGGCATCATGATTCAGCGGCGAAGATGATTTTATGTTGGAACCATTGCTCGATTTTGCTGGAAGGGTGCTCGTTTTTGTTGGAATAGGTGACCTTGCGACGATGAGATGCGACCAACGAGCTGTGGCATCAGGCGTGAGCGGCAACGAGCAGGCCGGCGACATGTGGCCTTCCCATTGGAGCTGCAGTCGTCGCCATCGGAGTTACAGCCACGAGTGCCGATGTTACATGCGTGGAGCTGGCAACCGGCAGCGAGGCTGCGACTGCGGCGGCGACCCATCGGCGGGGGTGGCAACCGGCGGTGCTGGTTGCACTCGCTCGTCCATGGCACCGGCGCCTGCTGCTCTTTTTCTTTTTTCCGCTGCGCTCGTCAGATTTGTTTTCGGGAAGAAAGGAACTGCACTCAGCTTGATCTGACGGCCTCATGCGTTTGTATCTGATGGCTGCGGTGTGACCGGCATAAAGTTGGGCCGGCACGCCGGCGCCTATCGGTGCCCATATACTTATGTGATTTACAATTAATGAAACAATTGTAGTATTAAATTTACCACATAAAATCATATCGGTTCTGTTGCCAATCATTTCCTAGAGGCAACATATGTCGTAACATTACCATGTGCACAAATAATATACTAGAATTGAAGGACAGAGTGATCAGACTCGGCGGGCAATACAATTGATTAAGTTACTATATTTAGTCAGAAATTTTAGGTAGTTAGTGAGAGGACTAGCGTGGAATCTAGTAATGCATTTAATATTATTACCATATAAGCTAGCCTTTTTACCTTCATTAGCTATAGTGGTGGCAGAATGTAGCGAGGCGGAGGTGCGGTTTGGGGTAGTCGGTAACAAATTTAATTCCATTACCATATATGCAGTGTTTTCTACCATCCTTAGTTGTTGGAGCCACCGAGCGGCGCGGAGTGAGCGATTAGTGAGATATATACTATTGTCTGGGGCATCTAGGCCCATTATATGGCAACTCACATTTGTAGTGCATGATGTATAATACACGCCAAAATGATTTTTCAAATTTGTTTACATGCACTACAACCATAAACGGTCATTGATTGCTTTCAAAAAACAAATATACTATTGTTTCCTAGCAATGACTTTTCAAGCAAAGAGGGTATGTATGTACGCTCTGATTTTTAAGGCATCAGATACAACCAAATAATATAAGGCCTCGTCACACTTTTTAACGCCCAATGTTTTTATACAAACTAAGATGATCAAATAATACAAAATGTGACCCAAATTATTATTTTACTTTTAGGAAAATACGATGCATGCTGATACCCACATATGATTTTGTTTGTGCGTACAAATACCCACACACGATTCTTTTTAGTTTTAGGAATGCACATTGTGTGGCAATACCCGCACATGATTTTTTTTCGTGTGTATGTGGATCTAAGATATCATACCCGCATACCCTTTTTCATTATACGCATGCTTTGTAGATATAAACAAAATTGATATACTTTGGACGGTACATACCCGAACACTACTTTTTATTACATGTATATTCTATTGAGACATACATGTGACTGATACTGGAGATATACCAAAAAATTGTATAATTTACATATACCTAATATATAGGGTATGTACATGTACCTAAGATATCGTACACACATACTCATTTTTTAGTACATGTATATGCCTTGAAGACATATCCAAAAATAATGTAGTTTTAATGGGTACATACCTAATAATGATATACTCTTTTTTGGGGGTATGTATATGTACCTAAGATATTATACGCACAATCTATTTTCTCCAAAATATTAACATGGCGATGGTGCCATATGACATACATTTCTCCAGAAATGTATAAAACATCAATAAAATATGAATTCTTGTTCTCTGTAAAAAAGTTCATGTATCATGCATGTGACCATTAATTGTTCAATCCCACTTTCCATTCTAATGTGGGCATTAAGTGTCCATATCAAGAAATAATCAGCAAATAATTCTTTCCTAATGAAACGCTCTAGTACTAGTACAAGTGCACATATCTCAACGTAATCCGACGGTTTGTAGGCAAGGTGCCCAAACACCTAGGTGTCCCAAATGGCTATGGACCAGTTCTTTTGGTGGCTTCTAGAATAAGCTGCCCCTGCCTAGCTTATTCTAGAAGCCCAAACAAATTTATTTTTTTAGAAGCCTAGTAGTTAAGACTTGAGTAGTACGCTTCTAAAAAAAAATTTAGTTGGGCTTCTAGAATAAGCTGGGTAGGGGGTAGCTTATTTTAAAAGCCAAAAAAAAGCTAGCAAAAGAATTGACCCTATATATATATGAGTGTGTGTGCGCGCGCGTGCGTGCTTGTTTGTGTGTGTGTGTGTGTTAGCAAACGAGACAGCGACATATGGGATTAGAAATGTGTTCGCAGATGGTAGCAACTGTAAGTGTTATTCTCCGGTTCGAAAAAAAAATGTAAGTGTTATTCAAGCATGTTAAAAAAGTGTTACTCGGCTGCCTATTTGTAATAAACTTTTTTTTTGAGGAATAATAACTTTTTGACTAATGTACGTGTGTCAACTTGGAACATTCGATGTCATTTCCATTTCGGTGCCGGTAAAATAGCATCACGGGTTGTGATAGCGGCATTGCTTTAGCCATCCAGGTGGTTTATTATATTTTTGATGCAATCAAAGTAGTCTCCCGGGCTCTTCACTAGACATATTAACTTATGAACTAGACAAACGTAATTCGGACAAACATGATTAACCCTGTAAACACGATCGGGTAAGCTTAGCTATTGATTGTTCGTACGAAGCAAAGACTCGATCCAAGGGTGAAAAACATGGGGTAGATCGAGGACCACCTTTATTATATGTGTAGGTGGGTTGCATGCTAGCTTGCAATGAGACAGGACAATTTTTGATGACGATGATGAGATGAAGATTGGCCAAAAGGTTTCTTTTGCATCGGCAGCTTGAGGCACAAGACTTTAGGTAGCTCTGCTGTTTTTCTGTTGTCTGATTAGCTAGGCTTCGTGAAAGGCAGATAGTACGTCTGCATGTGCAAGAGGTTTCGTGCGCACTGCTAGAGATTTATTTGGTGTAAAGTGCTACACCCAAGAGAGAGAAAATAAGATGGACATAAAGGGACGTGCCACTAGTGTTTTCGTCGGCGTTCTGTTTAGTCGTTTGACAGTTAATCTTTGTTTTTTAACGTAATACAACCACATACGTTCTTACACTGATTCTATCTCTATGAGCACCTTCAAGAGACTAAGCCGGCATATCATCTTAAAATTGACGAAGTCACTACACACACCTTCGTAGTCGACGGGAATGTCTCCTTCCACAGAATGCACATGGCCAGATGACCTAAAATTAATTTAGAAAAATGCGAGCCAAGTTCAGGACTTGAACTTTACTGGGCTGGGATACTACTATCCTCCTAACCATCCTACCGCAATTGAAAGGTATATGTAATTGAAAGATATGCCGGCTCAATTATATGCTCGCCTTTTCCCTAGAGGTAATTAACCCCCCTCTCAATGGATGAATCTTTTTTTTTAACATAATACAAACACATACGCTCATACACTGATCCTATTAATCCAACCGCAGTTGAAAGGTATATGCGATTGTCTAAAAGGTGCACTTCCTCTCGTGGGTTCGAATACTCAAGGTCATCTTTGGGAAAAAGGCGAGAATCCTTTCTACTCCTTATTGGATCACTAAAAAGATTAATAAAACACTGAACGTAAATCATTATCAATCTGCCTATGTTGAAACCAATTCTTTGAAGCTTCATGTGACAGCATCTGCTCGCTGCCAGCCTCCAGTTAATTGTCGGACTGCCTCTGAAGTGGCATAAACCACCTCAGCCTTGAGTTGTCGATGAAGATAGCCGACTTGCACTGCAAAAATTTCTCGCCCGGCCAGCGTCCATAGGCTGAATTCCCGCACGGTGCTTACAAAATTCAACTTGTCTAGTTTTGTCAGTCAGACCAGACCGGTCTCATCAGTTGGTCTAGCCGGATGACATGTTCGACTTGGCCCGACGATCAACATAACATGCGGGAGTGGGAAATGGACCCACCTAGGCCATGTCACGTCGATAGTGGATGTGAGCCATGATCCCCGCTCATAGTTACCAAAGGTCCCCTCGGTCCCCTTGCGCTTTTAATGCCACTATGCGGATGCAAAGACATATCGTGCCACCTGATGGAAATTACCTGCCAGTGTTTCATACCCCCAACCTTTATAAGAGAATGGATGAAGCGGAGGAGAGTTTACTGCTACTTGTGAACTGCTTTGGGATTTCCCTGTAGAAGAGAGGATGATGCAGTACAGTAGAGATAAATATTTCCCTCAGTTAAGAACAAAGGTTATCACTCCAGTAGAAGAACCAAGCAACAATTCATTAGCAGCACATGCACACAAACAACAAATCCTTGGAACCCAACGTGAACAAGGAGTTGTCAGTCACTTGACGGTCATGAGCAAGATTAAAATTGTAGGGACAATTGCATTTTTGCCCATACTTCAAATGACTTTGACCATTATTTTGAAATAACATGTTGATATGAACTCAGAAAAATGCAAATAAGATATCAGGATGTTCAGAAAACATCACCTACAATTGCATGTAGTTTTTATTCCTGAAAAAGTACTGTTTATACCTTTTTATTTTTAATAATGTTAAAACCATTAATAACCTTAGGTAGTTTAAACAATACTTTTTTCTTGAATGCAAATGACATACACAGAAAGGTAATGTTTACCTGAACATTTTGATATCTTATTTGCATCTTTCTGAGTACATATCAATTTGTTATGAATTTTCAAAATATTGGTCAAACGGTCAAAGGGCATTCGGGTGACCTCGGAGGAAAATCTAAGGGAAAAACTGAGCAGAGTCGGTAAGTAAGGGCAAAACCAGTGGGTAGGTTCCAACTAGGGGCAAAAATGCATTTGTCCCTAAATTGTATGGTATTTGATAGATAGATTGGACAAAAATAGAAAATAAAATAAATAAAAGAAAAATGCAGCAAGGTTTCGGGTTTTAATATATGATAAAAGATAGACCCAGGGCCCATAGTTTTTAGAAGAGGCTTCTCTCTTGAAAATAGCATACGGCAGGTAAACAAATTACTGTTGGGCAATTGATAGAAAAGCAAATAATTATGATGATATCCAAGGCAATGATCATATATAGGCATCTTGTCTCAGACAAGTAGACATAAACGATTTTGCATCTACTACTATTACTCCACACATCGACCGCTATCCAGCATGCGTCTAGTGTATTAAGTTCATGAGAAAACAGAGTAACGCCTTAAGCAAGATGACGTGACATAGACAAGATAAACTCATGTATGAATAAACCCCATCCTTTTACCCTTAATAGCAATGTACATACATGTAGTGTCCCCTTCTGTCACAGGGATTGAGCACCGCAAGATCGAGCCCATTACAAAGCACCTCTTCCATTGAAAGAAAAATCAATCTAGTTGGCCAAACCAAATCAATAGATCGGAGAGAAATATGAAGCTATATTAATCATGCATAAAAGAGTTCAGAGAAACCTCAAATAATATTCTGATCATAAACTCACTATTCATCGGACCCCAAAAAACACACCGCACAAAGTCATTACATCGAATAGATCTCCAAGAACATCGAAGATAACATTGTATTGAAGATCAAATAGAGAGAAGAAGCCATCTAGCTACTAACTATGGACACATTGTTCTATGGTAAACTACTCACGAATCATCGGAAGGGCATCAAGAATGATGTAAAACCCCTTTGTGATTGATTCCCCCTCCGGCAGAGTGCCGGAAAAGGCCTCCAGATTGGATCTCGTGGTTCTTGAACTTGCGGCAGCGAAAAAAGTATTTCGTGGACTACTCTGTTGGTTTCACGATTTTAGAGAATTTATAGTGGCGGAGTTAGGTCAAATGGAGCCACGTGGGGATCACAAGCCACCAGGGCGCGCCCTGGTGCCTCGTGGGCCACCGATCCATCTTCTCGTCCTCTCTTGAAACTTCCAGGGTCTCTTATTGCGAATAAAATCTCCAAAAAGCCTCGTGGCATTTGTACTTTGTTTGGTACTGATATTCCGCAAAACATAAAACAAGCAAAAAACAGCAACTAGCGTTGGGCACTACGTTAATTGGTTAGTCCCAAAAAATGATATGTAATTGCTCGAAAGTGTATATAGAACATTCAAGATTGATAATATAACAGAATGAAATAATAAAAAATATAGATATGTTGGAGACGTATCAATCATCCCCAAGCTTAATTCCTGCTCATCCTCGAGTAGGTAAATGGTAAAAACAGAATTTTTGATGTGGAATGCTATTCATCCTATATTCTTTTCTTTTGTAGCACGAACATTTGGACTTGAATGATTCAAAGCAATAGTCTATAAGTTGACACGAAGACATCAATACTCAAGCATACTAACAAGAAACCATGTCTTTCAAAATATCAACGCTAAAGAAAGTTATCCCTAGCCCATTGTGCTCAATCGCTGATCCACTCATGAAACACACTCAACATTAGCTACATCCAATGCAAAAGTATGACAATAGTGCTCTCTAGTTAGTGCTTTATGAGAGAAGATGAGACTCAAATAAAACTAAAAAATGGCATAAAAGTAAATAGACAGGCCCTTCGCAGAGGGAAGCAGAGATTTGCAGAGGTGCGAGAGCTCAAAGCATAAATTAGAGATAAAATTATTTTGAGAGGCATGCTTTTCCTGTCAGCGAAAACGACCGAGAATTCCCAATATCTTCCATGCATGCTAGACAAATTATAGGTGGTTCCCAAACAGAAAATAACATTTATTTCCTGCCCACCATTCTTTCACAATCCATGGCTAGCCGTATCCACGGGCGCCTTCCATACCAACACCTTCCAAGGAATTTATTATTATCATCAAATTATTATTTTCCATTTCGGGATTGGGCATCCCTATTACTTGCCACACTCTTGTGCAATGACAAGTGAATAAACACTCATCATGAGAATAAAATACCTAGCATGAAAAATATTGGCCACACCTTGCCGCTTCATGAGCGGTACGGGCACACAAAATAAAAATTCATTTTGAAAAATTAGAGTTGGCACATGCAAATTTACTTGGAACGACATGAAAATACCGCATATAGGTGGGTATGGTGGACTCATTTGGCACAACTTTGGGTTTAAGGAGTTGGATGCACAAGCAACATTCCGCTTAGTACAAAGGAAGGCTAGCAAATAGATTGAGAAGCGACCAACCAAAAAGCGAAAACAGTCATAAGCATGCATTGAAAATAACTAACACTGAGCAATGCACCATGAGTAGGATATAACTTCGTTGCATAACTATTGTATTTATGCGCATGCATAGGGAATCACAAACCTTAACACCAATATTCTTACTAAAGCACAATTACCACCAACATGACTCACATATTACTATCTCCATATCGCAAAACTATTGCAAGGAATCAAGTTTATCATATCCAATGATCTATAGGAAAGTTTTTATTATATCCCTCTTTGATATCCATCAATTTGGGGACAAATTCATATCTTGTGCAAATTACCGTTGCTATTATCAACTCTCAAAAAGATATATGTGAAGCATGAGAGCGCAAATATTTCTTCAAAATTTAATCTTATCAACTCCCAAATTATATAAGTGAAGCATGAGAGTGTATGTATTTCTTCAAAATATAATCTTAACAACTCTCGAATTAATATAAGTGAAGCATGGGAGTGTATGTGTTTCTTTAAAATATAACCACTGCCATCCTTAAAAAGATATAAGTGAAGCACTAGAGCAACTGCCTAGCTCAAAAGATTTAAGTGAAGCACATAAATAAGTGTGCTCAGTAGAGATGATTGTGACAAACTAAAAAGCTAACAAAGCAAAGACTCATATAATACACGACGCTCCAAGAAACGCTTAAGATATGTGACGAATAAACATATAGCTCCAAGTAAAATTACTGATAGTTGGTAGAAAAAAGAGGGGATGCCTTCCGGGGCATCCCCAAGCTTAGTCGCTTGGGAGTCCTTGAATATTACCTTGGGGTGCCTCGGGCATCCCCAAGCTTAGGCTCCTGCCACTCCTTATTTCTTCATCCATCGTGGTCTCACCCAAAACTTGAAAACTTCAATCACATAAGACTTAACAAAACCTCGTGAGATCCGTTAGTATAATAAAGCAAATCACTACTTTAAGTACTATTGCAAACCCATTCATATTTTATTTTTGCATTATAGCTACTGGATCCTAACTTCTCCATGGCTTATACCCCCAATACAATCCATAGTTTCATCAAAACAAGCAAAACAATGCATCAAAAACAAAATCTGTCAAAAATAGAACAATCTGTAGTAATCTGAACATTGACCATACTTCTGT
This sequence comes from Triticum dicoccoides, assembly GCF_002162155.2. Lineage (NCBI taxonomy): Eukaryota > Viridiplantae > Streptophyta > Magnoliopsida > Poales > Poaceae > Triticum > Triticum dicoccoides. Next base: position 288,992,043 of record NC_041383.1, on the reverse strand, counting down.
AACTCCAAATTTTTTGAAACATTAGGACAACATGGGCAATTTGTATATCAATCATGTGCAAGAAAATCATAATTTTATCACACTCCAGAAATTTTTGACAATTCAGCTACTAGACGCAAAAGTTTTTGTTTTTGTATAGAATCAAAGCAACTATCAACCAAATCATCCCAAAGGCTTTACTTGGCACATACACTAAATTAAACAAAAAAAACCAGCCATAATAGTAGCATAATTGTGTGCTTATTGAAAAATACAAAAGAAACACAAATTAAAAGATAACTATTGGGTTGCCTCCCAACTAGCGCTATTGTTTTACACCCCTAGCTAGGCATAATGCATAAATTCAAGTGTTGTCATCTTTGGTTTTAGTTTCATAGGTGGCCCTCATGATTGACTCATACGGTGGCTTAATTCTAGTTCTAGGGGAGTTTTCCATACCCTTCTTTAATTGAAACTGAAATTTAATATCCTCTTCTTTCATATCAATAACGACACCTATAGTTTGTAGGAATGGTCAACCAAGTATTATGTGGCAAGACAGATTGCAATCATTGCCAAGTACAATAAAATCAACGGGCACATAGTTCCTAGTTGCAAGAATAATAACATCATTAATTCTAGCCAAAGGCTTTTTAATAGTAAAATCCGCCAAGTGCAAATTAAGAGAACATTCATCCATATTGGTAAAACCTAGCACATCACATAGAGATTTTGTATTTGTGGAAACACTAGCACCCAAATCACATAAATCGTTGCACTCATAATTTTTAATCTTGACTTTAATGGTGGGTTCCCATTCATCATATAATTTTCTAGGAATAGAAATCTCTAATTCTAGCTTTTCCTCTAAATCTTTCATCATCTCTTCTACAATATGTTTAGTAAAAGCCTTATTTTGTTCATAAGCATTGGGTGAATTTAGCATGGATTGCAACAAAGAAATACACTCAATCAAAGAACAACTACCATAATTAAAGTCTTTGTAATCCAAGAGAGTGGGCACATCACTAGTTATAGTTTTTACCTCTCCAAACCCACCTTTATCAATTCTTTCATCAAGATTTTCACCCTCCGAATTATGGCGACACCTTCTAGCTAAAGTTGACTCTTCTTCAGTTCCCTTTTCATCAAGTTTTATATTTATAAACAAGGAATGAATAGATGAAATACCAATCATTTTAATATCCCCATTGTTACTATGATACAAATCATGAGGAATCACTTTTTCAAAAAATTCTCATCTAGCTCTAAGCATAGCAATTCTTTTTGTACTCTCATCCATGGAGACATATAAAGCTTTAATTGACTCATTAGTATCAATCCTGGGTGGAAATTGTTTAGCTTTAAGACTTGCCACATCTTGAATAATTCTGTCAATGCTCCTAGATATATCATCAAGTTTGCTCAATTTTTCTTCTATCGTAGTGTTGAAAACTTTTTGAGCATTAATAAATTCTTCAATATTACTTTCAATATCAGAGGGCATCCTATTATTATTATTATTATTATTATTATTATTATAATAATAATAGGAATTACCATAATTATTATCGGAATTTTCGGGAAACGACCTAGGATTAAAATTACCTCTATAAGCATTACTGTTAAAATTGTTTCAAGAGATAAAATTCACATATACGAGATCATTATTTTGCTCAATAAAAGTGGACAAAGGCACATCATTAGGATCAATAGGAGCATTTTTACTAGCAACCAATTTCATAAGCACAACAACTTTATCACTCAAAGTACTAATTTCTTCAACAAAATTCACTTTTTACTAGTAGGAGCTCTTTTAGTATGCCATTGTGAATAATTTGCCATAATATTATCAATAAATTTCGTAGCTTTACCCAATTTAATCTCCATAAAAATATCACCCGCGACGGAATCTAAAAGATTTCTAGAAACAAAATTTAATCCCGCATAATTTTTTGTATGATCATCCACAAATTTAAACCATGAGTAGGGAAATTTCTTATCATCAATTTCATCATTTCCCAAGATGGGGCTACATGTTCATGCTCAAATTTCTTGAAATTCATAATTTGATTTCCAAGGGAAATAATTTCCACGGGAGGAAAATATTTAGTGATAAAAGCATCTTTGCATCTGTGGCAAAGATGAAAACAAAATTTTCGCACGATCCCAGAATGAGAACGGGAATAATTTTAATTTCGCACTGTCATCATCCACATCTATTTTCTTCTGCAGGTCACACAATTCTAAGAAAGTGTTAAGATGGGATGGAGCATCTTCATTAGACTACCAGCAAATTGTTCTTTCATAACAAGATTTAGCAAAGCAGCATTAATATCACAAGTCTCTGTACTAATGGCGAGAGGAGCAATCGGAGTACTAATAAAATCATTGTTATTAGTATAGGAAAAATCACACAATTTGGTATTTTCTTGAGACATCGTGACTACGCAAACAAGGTAACAAGCAAGCAAACAAGAAAACAAGAAAAAGTCAAATGGAAAATACTTTTGTACTTTGTAAAACTATTTAGAAGTGGGGGATATTAAAACGAGAGGAAAATGGAAAATAATGTGAGTGCAAGGAGATTAAAGTTTATGCGAAGGTACTTGATAGTTGTTGATGATGTCTTCCAACAACGGTGCCAAAAATTCTTCCTGCTACTTGTGAACTACGTTGGAATTTCCCCGAAGAGGGGAAGATAATGCAGTACAATAGAGATAAGTATATTCCTCAGTTAAGAGCCAAGGTTATCAATCGAGTAGGAGAACCAAGCAAGAACTCGTTAGCAGCATCTGCACACAAACATCTAATCCTCGCAACCCAACGCGAACAAGGGGTTGTGAATCCCTTGATGTCCACGAGCAAGATTAAATTGTATGGTATTTGATAGATAGATCGGACAAAAATATAAAATAAATAAAAGAAAAACATAACAAGGTATTTTTGGGTTTTAATATATGATAAAAGATAGACCCGGGGCCATAGTTTTCACTAGAGGCTTCTCTCTTGAAAATAGCATATGGTGGGTAAACAAATTACTGTTGGGCAATTGATAGAAAAGCAAATAATTATGACGATATCCAAGGCAATGATCATATATAGGCATCATGTCCGAGACAAGTAGACCTTAACAATTCTGCATCTACTACTATTACTCCACATATCGACTGTTATCCAGCATGCATCTAGTGTATTATGTTCATGAGAAAACGGAGTAACGCCTTAAGTAAGATGACATGATGTAGACAATATAACTGACGTATGAAATAAAACCCACCTTTTACCCTTAATAGCAATGATACATACATGTCATGTCCCCTTCTATCACTAGGATTGAGCACCGCAAGATCGAACCCATTACAAAACACCTCTCCCATTGCAAGAAAAATCAATTTAGTTGGCCAAACCAAATCAATAGAGCGAAGAGAAATACGAAGCTATATTAATCATGCATAAAATAGTTCAGAGAAAACTCAAATAATATTCATGGATATATCTGATCAAAAACTCATAATTCATCGGATCCCAACAAACGCAACACAAAAAGTTATTACACCGAATACATCTCCAAGAACATCAAGGAGAACATTGTATTGAAGATCAAACAGAGAGAAGTAGCCATCCAGCTACTAACTATGGGCCCATAGGTCCATGGTAAACTATTCACGCATCATCGGAATGGCGACAACGATGATGTAGAGCCCCTCCGTTATCGATTCCCCCTCCGACAGAGTGCCCGAAAATGCCTCTAGATGGGATCTCGTGGTTCTGGAACTTGCGGCAGCGGAAAAGTATTTCATGGAGTCCTCCGTTGGTTTCACGATTTTAGAGAATTTATAGAGGGAGAGTTAGGTTAAACGGAGCCCCGTGGGCGCTACAAACCAACAGGGCGCGCCCACCCCCTGAGCACGCCCTGTTGCCTCATGGGCCACTGCTCCATCTTCTCGTCCCCTCCCCGTGGTTCTGGACCTTGAGGCGGCGGAAAGTATTTCGTGGACTCCTCTGTTTGTTTCACGATTTTAGAGAATTCATAGAGGCGGAGTTAGGTCAAACGGAGCCATGTGGGCCCCACAAGCCACAAGGGCACGCCCCACCCCCTATGGCGTGCCCTGGTGCCCCGTGGGCCACATCTCCATCTTCTCACCCCCCGAAGCTTCCAGGGTGTCTTATTGCCAGAAAAGATCTCCAAAAAGTTTCGTGGCATTTGGACTTTGTTTGGTACTGATATTCTGCAAAACCAAAATCAAGCAAAAGACAACAATTGGCACTGGGCACTGAGTTAATAGGTTAGTCCCAAAATATGATATATAATTTCTTGATAGTGTATATAAAACATGCAAGGTTGGTAATATAATAGCATGGAAAAATAAAAAATTATAGATACGCTGGAGACAAATCAGTTACGCTACCTCCCCCACTACTTGTTTCTTTTTCCTTTGTTTAGTATCACCATTTCTATCATGCTCCACTACTCTCCTGCTCCATTGTATCCCCGCTCCACCATGCTATCACGCCCATCTAACATCACTGAGCTACCATGGGCTATAGCCATTAGCTGACCAGGTATGTCGATCCCATCAATCTAACAAGGGAGCCGCCTCCACCATGCCCATGGACAATGTGCTATCCAATATGAAGGGCAAGTGGATGTCATCCATAGCCATCAGCAACCTGCTGGAGCGCCTCGTCACCGGCGGCTACCTTCCCCCACCTATTGCTGCCTTCTCCCATTCTCTGATCATCGTGGTTGAGAACAGTTGCGTCCTAGTGAAACCACTACCAAAGCCAGAGCTCAACGAGAGGGTTAGTTTCATCCCTTTTATCATTCGTAGCTTGAGCTTTCCCATCCATCCTTCTCTCCGTGACCTTTTACACTTATACCATCTTGAGCTCCACCATCTTCCACCCAACTCCATTCTATGCATACTATGCTTTATAACACTCTGTGAAACAGTCTTGTGCACCAAACCTCACTTCGGATTGTGGAGGAGGTACTTCCAAGTGAAGGCGCAGACCAATGTGGACGGGATCCATGAGTGCGACGGGACCGCCATCTACAAGTAGGCCAGATCCGAATAACTGTCCTGGGAGTTATCCAAGATCAACAAGAAGTGACAGGTGTAATTATTCTACATCCCATATGTAGAGATGGAAGACCCACTCAGAGATGGTACAATAACTCCTTTCAGCCGTTCTTGTTCAAATGCCACTCCTGGAGCCCGAGGAACAGTCCTGAAGAGACCTACACTTCTAAAAGACTCTGCCACTGGGTGCTTGACTTAACTGGTAGGGGCCAACCTTAATGCATGTGATGCAAATGGCTTTGAGCCCAAGTATCCAGCAACTTCTGTTCCGAGCTCACCCAATGTATCGATACATCAGGGAGGATGGTTCAACCTGGGAAATCCGGGGTCGTTTCTTGAAGTCCAAGTCCATCTAGGACATGCTTTCTCACCTATTCAAAAGGTAGATGTCAGACTTCGCTACCAAGCTGTCCAATATGGGCTTCTCAGTTTTAGTTATTATCGTCGAGGTACTCACTATTTACCCTTTGTTGCTGAAGTCAACTCTAGACTAGCATATTTTTTTGATTCAGTTACATCATTCATGTGGGTGGCCAACATCTCTTTACCAAGCCCACATCCCGAGGATGTAGAGGCCGCCCATATGGCATTTCTTCAATTCGAAAATTGCACCTAAATTGCGCAACACACAATACACGCCAAGATGGTCGTGGTGGACATCGAAGGGGAAATACAATGACATCGCCTTCCATGAGGAGGAATCTTCAGATTTTAGCGCAGAGGTCAACCCTAAAAACTTGACTCGCCAAATCCAAGCGAGGGACATAGGCGAAAGAAGCGCCAGAAAATACACTAAGACCCAGTAGCTAGCACAACTGCTCGACCTTCTTCCAGCACCAGATCTCCAGCCGGCCCCCGACCGGTAACCAAGGCCACCGTTCTATTGGCACCTCCTCAGAAGGTTTGGACTCAGCCCACTAACAACTTGTAAGTTTCTTTCAGCTGCCCCGTCCATTCAGAGTAGGCTTGCTCCTGATACTTCTCCATCATATCTACTTTTCCTAACGCTTTTCCTCTTGTTTTGGACTCTAATCTGCAAGATTTGAATGAAACTAACCTGGACTGACGCTGTTTTCACCAGATGTACCATGGTGTTGTTTTCATGCAGAAATAAAAGTTCTCGGAATGGTACAAAACTTTTTGGAGAATTTGTATGGAATAAAAGAAAAATGACGGAGCCAAGAACCATCGGAGGGGGGCCCGTGGGTGAGCACAACCCACTAGGGTGCGCCTCCCCTCCTAGCGCGCCCAGGTGGGTTGTCCCCACCTTGTGGCCCCATAGACCCTGGTTCCAATGCTATAAATTCACATTTTCGGAGAAAAAAACATGGAGAAAGAATTTATGGCGTTTCACGAGGCGGAGCCGCCGCCACATCCTGTTCTTCATCTGGAGGCCAGATCTAGAGTCTGTTTGGGGCTCTGGAGAGGGGGTTCCTCGATCTTCGTCATCACCAACGCTTCTCCATTGCTTATTCCATGATGCTCCCCACCAGGAGTGAGTAATTCCTTCATAGGCTCACTGGTTGATGAGGAGTTGGAGAGATTCATCATGTAATCGAGTTAGTTTTGTTAGGGCTTGATCCCTAGTATCCACTATGTTCTGAGATTGATGTTGATATGACTTTGCCATGCTTAATGCTTGTCACTTTGTGCCTGGGTGCCATGATTTTAGATCTGAACCGTTTATGTTATCACCAGTATATCTATGTTTTAGATCCGATCTAGCAAGTTATATTCACCTATTATGTGTTTTGACCCGTAAACCCCGGAGTGACAGTAGTCGGGATACTTTTCGGTGATGACCGTAGTTTAAGGAGTTCATGTATTCACTATGTGTTAACGCTTTGTTCTGGTTCTCTATTAAAAGAAGGCCTTAATATCCCTTAGCTTCCAATAGGGCCCCACTTCCACGGGAGGCTAGGACAAAAGGTGTCATGCAAGTTCTTTCCATAAGCACGTATGACTATTTATGAAATACATGCCTACATTATATTTATGAACTTGAGCTAGTGTCATATCGCCCTAGGTTATGACCGTTATATGATGAATATAATCCAACAGATTCACCGATCCAATGCCTACGAATTTCTCTTATATCGTTTTTGCTAAGTTACTACTACTATCGTTACTGTTACACTTGGTACAAAATCATTGCTATCACTATTACTGTTACTATTGCTGTTGCTACTACTATCAAAACTATCATAGTAGTTTACTACTAATCACTTTGCTGCAGATAATTAATCTCCAGGTGTGGTTGAATTGACAACTCAGCTGCCAATACTTGCAAATATTCTTTGGCTCCCCTTGTGTCAAATCAATAAATTTGGGTTGAATACTCTACCCTCAAAAACTATTGCGATCCCCTATACTTGTGGGTTATCAAGACCTTTTTCTGGTGCCATTGCCTGGGAGCATAGCTATATTTGTTGAGTCACATGGGATTATTATCAAATTATCACTATGAAGAATCTGATGGATACTGAAACCAAGATCGTTCCCTCTAGGACAAGGGGAGGTAAGGAACTGCCTTCACACTCTGCAGTTGATTCACCTTCTCTTTTGAGTAGACTTGCACCACCACCACATGTTATTAATACTATTATGTTGCAAGTCATTGATGATGCTACTTTTGCTATGAATGATACTCAGGATGATGCTAGTACGTTGCATGATGATAATGTGCCACTAGGTGAATTTCTTGATGAACAACTTGCTAGAACTAAAGCTTTTGAGAATGTTGAAACATATGAAATTATTGAAACTGATGAAGAGCTTGAAACTAAAAATCTTGAAACACCTATTAGACCTAGTTCTCCTTGATACGAATTTCCTAAGATACCAGAAGATTATGTTATGGATGAGGAGACAACTAGAGACTTTCTTGTTTGCAATGATAGGGATGATCTTAAGAAATTATTATGCAAATTGAAAGAAAAATCTTTGAATGCTAGAATGAAATGTGATCCTAAGTTTGCTACTTCACCTATCTTTGTTGTTGATAAGGATTATGAATTCTCTGTCGACCTAGAGTTAATTACTTTGGTTGAATCTGATCCTTTCCGTGGTTATGAACTGAAACTGTTGTGGCACACCTTACTAAGTTGAATGACATGGCCACCCTTTTTGCTCATGATGAGAAAATTCACTATTATTATATCCTCAAGTTATTTCCGTCCTCATTTAAGGGTGATGCTAAGATTTGGTATAATACCCTTGCTCTTGGTTGTGTGCGTAGTCCCCAGGATATGATTTATTACTTCTCTAAAAAATATTTTCATGCTCATAAGAAACAAGCTGCCTTACAGGTAATATTTAACTTTGTGCAAATTGAAGAAGAGAGTTTCCCACAAGCTTGGCGGAGGCTTCTCCAATTTCTTAATGCTTTACCTGATCACCCTCTTAAGAAAAATGAAATACTTGATATGTTCTAAATGGACTAACTGATGCTTCTAGGGACTTCCTAGATAGTTGTGCTGGTTGTGTTTTCAGGGAACGAACTGTTGAACAAGCTGAAGAATTAGTGGATAACATATTAAAAATTATCATGATTGGACTCTTCCTGAACCACCGCCTAAACCCACTCTGGAGAAGAGGGGTATCTTATATCTCAGTCCTGAAGATATGCAAGAGGCAAAGAAATGTATGAAGGAAAAAGGTATTAAAGCTAAGGATGTCAAAAATCTACCTCCTATTGAAGAAATACATGGGCTTGATACACCACCACCACCTAAGGTGGTAGAGGTAAATTCTTTAATCAAATTCAATGACAATAATAATCCTTATAATATGCATCCTAGTCAATGCCTTTATGAGTTTGATAATTACATTAGAAAACAAGACCACTCACTACAAAAAAATACACTTCCGGGATGACATGTGTTTGCCACAGTAGGTCAAGTTTTCTGTCATGCATGTACATCGATGATGATTTTATGACAGAATCAAGATAGTCATACCTGTGCTGTCGTAGAAGTGTTCCATGACATTTCCAAAATTATCATCACGGAAGTGTCCACTTCCATGAAGATAAATGCCGCGTCATGGAAGTGCTTTCGTCAAGGGTGACCGACATGTGTCATCCACCATTACGGGTTGCTGTTAAGCTATCAGGTCGCTGTTACAGGTCGCCGTTAAGATATCCTGAAAAAGAGATCCATAAGGCACATGCGGAAAAGTAGAAGTTCAAATTGTCATGTGATATCATAGACAGTACCTCATCCTGGGAACGAGACCAGTGCATAACAAGGTTTTCCCATTCAATGTCTTCTAAATTTAGCACAAGAGACTTCACCGGAAATTTGTTTATAGACTTGCCATCAAAGTCTGATTCCCTCAGGTAACACCGATACTGCTGCAATGCTTCCTTGAAAAGTGCAAGCAAGCTTTGTTCGTCATGACTATCCAGATTGACCCTCCCCTACTTACAACAATGTAATGTAAATCATTAATGTGTTCAATCAGCAGAAAACATGAAAATGATCACCATGAATAATAGCACTTACACGTAAGTGGGACAAGAAGATGTGAGAATGGTGTTTGTCTTCACTATAATCTTCCCATGATGGGAATATATGCACATAGTCCCTAACAACATTGAAAGCATTGTCTTTTAAACTGGGAATAACTGGAGTGGGGTTCCAATCTGCAGGAATTGGCCGTCTCTGCAATTGGGATAGGTCTTCGGCCGGTGGACATGCTGTACTTTTTGCTGGAGTGAGATTTTTCTGTGGTACGGCTGGTCCTATGGCAACTGAAATCGGCATACCTTTTGCTGGAGTGCAGGTCCTATGTGGTGGGGCTAGTGGTGTGGCCAGTGAAGTATGGGTACAGTCTGCTGGAGTCGGTCCTACGTTTTGTGTCACTGTATGTAGAGCCAATATAAGTGGGGTGCTATCTGATTTCTCCGGCACCACCACGTTTTTCAAGTACTTTGCTGGTGCTCCTTCAGGTTTGGCAATCACCCTTTTCCTTTTTGATGTCTAATGCACAAGATCAACATTTGAGTGAAAAAACATGGCATGATGACAGATGGAATACATATTGATAATGGATGGGCATGGAATCTTGACATATATGATGAGTAAACTAAGAAGATGGCGGTGCAACAAAGTAGAATAAATGTAAGGCACCTTATGGAAGATACGCGCAATCAATAAAACCTTAACAAATTAGAACAAGCACCTTGATGGGTGAATAGGACAGGCCATCTGCCTTTGCCTCCCCGAGGTCAGAATAGTCATTAGGATCATATTCTGAACAAGAATCTATAGGTGGGGAGCGTATGAGCTTCATTGCATCCAGAATGGCACTCAATGCCTTAGTGCCAATTTTGTAAGTCATTGAAGTGTTCCACCACATTCTTCTGATGCGCGGATTCTGATATTCATTGTGATTATGTATAATATCTGAGAAGCATGAAAACATAAATAGTAGTGAGATTATCTTTGTAATACAGAGGATATTTTAATATAGGGGCGCCCTGTAAACCCTTGTGTGCTATCACTGGGTTCTGATGAGAGAGCCCATGTGTGCTGTAATATGGTGCGTGCATTAATATAATCTGGCACAAGTACACAAATAAAGGGCTCCAGAAGTAAGGATAGTTGGCAGATGATAGGTTCATTATATACTGTATAGAGAGTTTATTGCCAAACCATGATAACAAGATAACACAACAATTAGGCAGATCGTAGTGTTCATAAAACGGGTACACCATAACCAAGATATATAAATCGGGAAAGTGGAACTGGCCGGAAAATACAGTGTTGTATTGCCGCTAATAATTGAAAGCCTATCGATCACGTACATGCCAACTCTATCAGCTGTTGACTGCTGATGTCCCTGCTCCCCTTCCTAACAAGGAACATATTGTACGTACTAAATACAGAATAACAAAAGAGGAACATGTTAAATAACAGAAGATGAAGCATATTCTTGAGGTTCCGCTTCTTTGCATACAATGTTGGTTGCCCACTCATGATGAATCACAACGCTCAAAGAAATGCAATTCCATGTTGTCTCTCTATATGTGGCCACATGCATTTGGAAAATCAAGTGGGAGCATTACCTGACCAATTAAATGTGTGTCTATTAACTAATATCAGTATCATATCACAATTCGTATTTGAATAAGTAGGCTTTGGACTTTTGATTGGTGTGTTGTTTAGCTTCAAGAGTGGACTGCTGCTAGTGCAACACAAAGCAGCTACATAGATCATAGTGTACATATAATGGGAAAACCGTAATCATCACAAGTAAAATCAACAAAGTGGAACTTGCTGGAAAATATAGGCTACTATTGCTGGTACGGCTAGAAAGGCTTCAGATACCAGCTCTCTTCCACTGAATTTTTTAAAGGTGCGGTACTGTTAATATCAGTGTAACTCTCAAAGGTGACACAGCTCCCCGCATTTCCTTGCTAGTCTTATAGGATTCAAGTGGGCAGGACACTACAATTCCTATTCCTATGTTTAAAAAATCCTACGAATCAAAGAGGCCCCAAGAGTTGAAAGTGTCCATCACAACCGACCGAATAGACCTCTACACTGCAAATGTCCCTGCTCCTCTTCACTACAAGGAACATACTGTACTACTATCATACTCCCTCTGTTCCAAAATATATGTCTTTGTAGAGATTTCCACTATGGATCGCATACAGATGTATACAGATACATTTTAGAGTGTAGATTCACTCATTTTGCTCCATATGTAGTCCATGGTGGAATCTATACAAAGACTTGTATTTAGGAACAGAGAGAGTACTTATTAAAGAAGAACGGAGGAGGAACATGCTAAAGAAGAGCAAGCACATTTTGGATAATAAAATGTTCATTGTGCAGTGCCCACACATGATGAACCAGAGCGCATTAAGAATGCAACTCCCTGCTATCTTTCTATATGTGGTGCATGTTCTTTTCGAAAGTAAAGTAGGAATATTAGCTGACCAATTAAACATTATCTGTTTTAGTAATATCAACATCATATCAGATTCGTATTTGAGCAACAAGTTTGGAATTATGAGTGGCACGTTGTTTAGCTTGATGGATTCAGGAGCAGTGCTAAGCAGATACGATGATGGTATAGAATATAAAGAAATGTCTGCATGCATGTCGCGTGACTTTTGTCATTTGGGTTAGTTGACCATTTCAGGCGGTTGGATGAAGATCCTACATCTCCTAACCCTTTTTCTTCCTCGTCTCTGATTCTTTCCATACAAAAGACCACACGGGCTACCGGCTGAACCACCGGCCCCAACCCCCCCGCCCTCCCATGAACCGCCCCCACTGCCTGTGTTCCTCCGCCACCCTCACTCCCCACCCCCGCCCCCACCCGCGTCAAGTTTTCTTTGTTCGGTGAGGCCCCGCCACCGCCCCCACAACCACCATCCCCACCCGAGCCCCTT
>NC_041383.1:288941422-288979151 GCF_002162155.2 Triticum dicoccoides | reverse complement strand
CACCAAAATCGACTAACCCAATTTTGAAATTTAGTCTACAGTCATTTAACTAGTGTGGAATACAAAAGGGGAAAACCATAAGCATTGCGAGTATAGTGTTGAGCGTGCCATGGCAGATCTGAAGGTGCAAACCGGACAAAGGCAATGTCGCAACCAATGTTTTCTTTCAACTAACAAGTAAGTGATGGACAAGAAATCAGAGTAAAGCAGTGCGATCTATTTTCATGCTACGATAAATAAGTTGATCAGATACTAGAGAGTACTACAGATCTAGGAGGGTAGACGGTGGTGGCGGGGGAAATATCCCAGCGCGGTGGACGTGACGGTCGTAGGAGCGGCGCCGGCAAGGTGGACGACGACGGGGATGAATTGAGAGGGCGGGATGCAAGGATCCCGGTCCGAAGCCATGGATGAGAGAGGTCGATCTCTTGTAATGGACGACATCTTTGGGGTATCAGCTCCGGCATGGTGGAGGAGGACGGCGGTGGATGGGGTGTGGGACGGAGGAGGCTGGGTGGAGAGGGTGTTTTGACGCCCATGAAGTACGACTGGGGAAATGGAGGGAGAGAGGAAGCGGGGAACCATGTCTTCAGGGCGTGCTTGTCTCAAATGAGAGGAAATTTACAAAGTTAGCCCCCGTTTAAAATTTCCTACATCACGACAATATTAGTCATTTGGGGATTGGACGGTAATCTCGCATACACCGAATATTTGCCGACGGAGATTTCGGCCGACGAGAGTTGGTTTTGGCGCCCATCGTGTATGAATCAGGGAGGGAGTCGACTTTGGCCGGGGAGACATTGTGTTTTGGCGCCCACCATGTATGAATCCGGGTGAGAGGCGGTTATGTCATGTTTGAGTGAAATTACAAACCTACCCCTATCGAAACCTATAGAAATCGAGCCAATAGGCTTTGTATGTCTGGGATAGGCAGTAATTTCCATCTCGCAGAGTTTGGTTTCGGGCGGTTATTGCGACTTTCCCCGCTTCGTTCAAATTTTTGCAGAGCAAGAGTGCATGTTTACCGTGCCAACTCAATTCGAATCCAGTTTGTATTCTATTTTTGTTCGGGCAGGATCCATTTTCGATTGGAATTAAATTCTATATACACCATTTTTTTATATATACTTTCAAAAGCACAACAAAGAATTCTGCTCCTTTATATGTATATAATATGATTTATAGATAAAATGATCTCGAAATCATAAGGTTAATTTCAAAAAATTTAAACCAAATTATGTTCTACTAAAATGTATGGATCAGTAGTATCTACATATTAAATAACATAGATGCGCGTGAATTCATATGAGTATGCATGTTTGATAGATCAATTTTGGTTCGAGTATGAATTACATGTATCGTCATCTTGAATTCAAATATTTAAATCCCTTTTATGTTGACATTTTCTATACATGCAACTAATTATTTGAATCTCCTTTCACGCCCATCTCTCTAGCATGCTCCATCATGTCACTATAACTCTCTTTTCTCCAGCTCACTCGCATGCTCACTTCATGTTTCTCCTATTTTCGCAAACATGGTCTCTCGACGTCTCCCTTGAGAAGTGTCACACTCTCCCTATCATTATACATTACACGGTTTTCATTATCTCTCACTTATCTACTGTTCTCTGGTATCACTAGGTACCTAAGCTTTCTTTTTCAACGCCACACACACACTCTCACTCGTATTTCACTCTGTCTTTCTCTCTATAGGGTTCTCTCACAGACCCTATACCTCTCTAGATATGACTCATACCACTAAAATTACTCTCTCCCGCAGACAGAACATTTGTTGCGGTCTCCTTTCCGTCTCCATCCCAGTTATAAAACTAACATTATTCATTTGTTTACCAATCAGACAAACTCCCCCCCTCTCTCTCTCAGACACACACACAACTCCTGCTTCGACTCCTCTTCCTGACTATCGTCTCTCTCTCTCTCTCCCTCCCTCTCTCTTTCTCTCTCTCTCACACACACAAAACTCTCGGTTTCGCACCCCCGACTCGTATTTCTCTCACAAACATTGAACGACTAGCCTCCAGATAGGTTTATTCATGTGCACACTCGTGCTTCCACTATCTCGTACATGTCTCTCTGGCGCTCCTTGTATCTATGTAGATTTTTCGTCCCTTCTTGAGACATGCCCTCTCGATCGTGCACATACACACTATCGCCTCATTTTAAGCTGATACCTCTCGCACACACACTCTTTGTGTCTTTGTCACACATGCACTCCGTCCTCCTCCTCTCTTCCTATCTCTCTCACACAGCACACATACACACACATGGGCTTTTTGTAAGAGCTAGCAAGATGCCCATGCGTTGCATGGAACATCAAGATGCATTTGTATGAGTAGTTTATCTTGTGGGAGAACAGGATGAACGAGGGAAGGCCTTATTTGCAAATGTGGAGAGGGGTGTTGGTATCCTTTTGCAAAATTGCCATAGTTTGCTTCCTATCCGTCAGATATAAATCGGAAGGTCTATATTGCAGGATGGCAGGCACACCATCATCACCAACTCTGTTTTTTATACGAGTAGATAGAAATTAGAGATACACCACTTCTCGAATCATGAAATCAACAACATTCCCCCCTTATCTCATCAAAACCACCAAAGGAATATATTTTGAGTGAAACATAACATATTTTTAGTGATATACGTATTTCAAAACTAGACTCTTTTTTCTATCAAATTGGTGAATATGTATTAATCTACTTTGGTCGTGTGGCAATGCATTGGCACATTGCTAGTTATTACTACTGAATAATTTTTTGGACACTGAACAAACGATGGAGTACACATACGAAGAGAAGAGGTGCATGCACACAGTCGATCTCTTGCTATCTCGCACACATGAGAGTTACGTAAAGGCACAGTAAAAAAATGCAGTAAACTCTAAAACCCTAGGTGCACGATTGCTGCATGCGCGGGTACCGGGTATGTGGTGGAGCACACCTTTGTAGGAATAGTCAGCTTGCATGATAATTTGATTCGTAGGAGTTGATGGTCGGGACAATAGGTGAACGACCTGGAGGGGGTGGCTCGCCACTCGCCACTGATAGATCAACCACATTTAAATATCATTTTTTAGCAGGGTAAGAGTTTTGATTTTCAATGGCGCATTATAAGTGCTAAGTAGGTGTAGTTTTTTGAACGATTGGTATGGAGCAAAAATGGAATTCATAACTACTACCTCCGTCCTGGTTTACTAGTCCCCATCATATTTTGGGTCAAAGTTTGTCCATGAATTTTACTTGTAAAATGTGAGTGGAAAATGAGATTTTGTTACCCAAACAAAAAAGGACTGGAGAGAGTGATTGCTCTGACACAGACGCGACCTCTCATAGCGTAGGCATTGAACCGGCGTGCCGGCCAAGAGGGCCCCAGTCGCTGAAGGCCAGGCTGAACACGCCTCCTCGCTGCATGCAACCGGATTCAGACTGTCGCGCCTGCCTCCATTGAATCCGCGTGTTTGCCGGCAACACATCCTTCCGCGAGCCGACCGGCATTTCAGAACACAACGTCAGTTGTCTCCTCTTATCCGCTCGCTATTTAAACAAGGCCAGACGTCTGGAAAGAACTGCACCACACCACTACTCCCCATATCCTGCCCCTGGTGCATCAACTCGACCTCCAAGCCTGCTTGCAGAGGAGTGGCCAGTTGCTATATGCTGTCACACAGGGACAACTGTGTCTAGTGCATCGTGGTTGGCCGCCCCATCCGACGCAAACGTTGGTAGAACCGCGACATGCTGGCAGAGGTGGCCAACACGTTTGCTGCCACCACTGACACCGAGGGATAGTAGGCCACGGGAGCCGCCGCCGCTCTGAACCCACGAATGCTACGGCCACCGCGTTGCCGGCATAGACACCCGGTGTGTTGCCTGGTTTGGCTCAAAACATCATGGACCCGAGCCGCGGCCGGCATTAGAAATTATACCTGCTTCCAGAAGTTGTTCGCGATTAGTCAAGCAATGACCAAAATATAATTATTTATGAATGGTGTTGATTTGTTGTGCTCGCAGTAGTAGTAGGAATTAGAGGTTTTTCTTTATTTATAACTCTCCTCACATTTTTTTTGGAGTTGAAGTGAATCATGGTTGTTGACATTTTCTATGAATGTGCATATATCCGTGAACATGAGTTTATTGTGGAAGTTGAACTTGGAATGTTGGGCTTGCGCGTGAACTATACCATGTCCAATGCTTCGTCTGTTATTGTTTGGGAAGTAATTACTGTTATTACATGATCTGATTTTTTTATTTTTGTCGGTGGGAAACGACACCTATGGGATCATGAGAATCCCTACTACGGTTGCAGGGCGCGGGGTGGTGAGAAGAGTAGGATTAGCAGTCGGTATGAGCACGCGGGTCGTTTACCAGGTTCGGGTCGGGGGATGCGTAATACCCTAGTCCTGGTCTAGTGTGTATATCTGTGTTCTTAGAGTTCTTGAGCTAGCTACCATGAGCGTAACATGTCCAAAAGTACGAATCCTTCTCCTGGATGCCTTGGGTCTCCTTTTATAGGCAAGGGGATCGCCCCAGTGGCACAAAAGAGGTGGCATCGGGGTACTGTGGTTAAGCCTACCACTAGCTACTACGGGACAAGACAGATTTAATGCGCCTCTGACGTGTCCCCTTCACTTTACCGCCGCTTCGCCCTGCCTTGACACGCACCTGGGCCAGCGAGGCGGTCGGTTCCATGTAGGCTGGCAGGCTGCTAAGGTGGCACGGTGGTAGGGCCTTCATGAAGATTTGCATGCCACCATGTAGGCATGCGCTGAGTTGGCCGAGAAGCCTCATGCTGACACGCAGGCGCCTGCCCAGCTGGTGGGCTGGCAGCTGCATGGGAGCGGTGGCAGAAGCTTGGTGGGTGCGGGCCTGGCCGTGGCCTCGCGGACGTCCTCGGCAAGGGCCTTGCCGGGGCCCCGGCAAGGGTCTTGCCATGGCGTTGCGGTTGTCCCCAGAAAGGATCTTGCCGGGGGTCTTGTGGGTTTCCTCGGCAAGGATTTCGCCGAGGTTCATCTTCTTCTAACCCTCTTCTGATTTCGAGTGTTTCTTGTCTTCACAAAGATCTGCATGCCATCACGGAGGCGCCTCCCGAGCCCCGGTCCCAACGTTGTTGGTGGCACTGGATAAACTGGGGCCCAAGGGTGGCGCGCTGGCATCAGGTAAGCTGGCCCGGGAAGGTCCTTGCCGGGGCTGTGGAGGACGCCCCAGCAAGGGTCTTGCCGGGGGAGTCCACCTCGCCCTCTTGCTCTTTGTGTCTCTGTCTTGGAGTTGCTTTGGCTGTCCCATGGCTTTGATTCCCTGTCTCTGCCCTGCTTGAGTGTGGCCGCAGGTGCGGCTCTGACTGCCCGTGCACAAGTAAGGGGTACAAAGGAGTGCCCCTTCCTTAGTACACCGACAGGAGCCCCCGGGCCTGGGTCACACATAAGCGCGACACGTTGTTGGGCCAGGCCCAGAATGGTGCGCGGGCAGGCGGGGCGGTTTTTACCGCGGTAACTTTACATCCGCTGCGCTTCCCATGAGCCGCGTTGAATGCGTGATGTGGGGGTCGCATGCATGGGTGATCGAAGCATGCTTGCGTCATCCTGCAGCGAACAGTAAAGAGGCGGCCTGCATGTCCCTTAGAGACCGCAGGGTTGCTGCCCATTTACTGTCCTTACTTGGGAACCGTCGCTCCATGCGTCCCATTATTCCTGTCTCGCGCCACGTACGCCGCATGCACGACGCAGAGTGAATGACAGGCGCGCGGGATATGGGAAGATGTGCGCGCATGGGTCGATTCCCACGCGCCTTCAATTGGGCGGGGAGGGCGGTCGACGGCCTCGCCCGCTGTCACCTCAATGAGCTGGATTGTCTGAGAGGGGCGGCCGAGCCCTGCCCTCGCCTCTTTATAAGGAGGAGAGCAGGAGGGATAGCGCCTCTCAGTCTTTCGCCATCCACTTCTCCCCTTCCCTGCTCCTTCCTCCCCTCTGTCATGGCGAGAGTGTGCGTTGATGCTTCATCGGTGGTGGCAGGGGTCTCTGCTCGACAATGCGTCGCTCCCCCCCAAGAGCACGTGGTGGCGGAGCCGGCCGCAAGGGGAAGGGGGAGGGGGCGAGGCCGAGGCCACCGCGGTGCTCGGGGAAGAGGAGGACGGGGTAGTGCATCGGCCTCGCCTCCACCAGCGGTCCTTCTCCCAATGGAGGGCCACGTCGGGGACAACCCTTGCGAGTTCTTCATCAGGCTGCACCTGCCGGCACGCCGTCGTCTTCGTCTCCCGACCCCATTCGCTCGGGAGATGAAACTGGACCCGCCGCAAGCGCTGAGGATGCACATGAGGGGCTGTGGGAACAACAGCACATGGGCCGACGTTGACTTCCCAGCCCCTCATGTTATGTACCTCTGCCGCGGGTGGAAGGCCTTCACTCGCATCCACAGCCTAACGGAGGGGCTCATTCTCTGTTTAAAATTAATGGAGAATGGCCTCCTCTCCGTCAAGGTCTTTGGACACTTTGGGACTCGCCTAAGGTGCTGCGTGGAGAGATCCTTGGATGACAAAGACTCGTCCTCAAGCGAGAGTGACGAGGAGGACAGCGGCAGCGACAACGAGGGTAGCGAGCGGCAGGATGACGGGTCCGATTAGGCATCAGGCGCGCAGTTCATGGGCGACACCGGTGACCCCATCATCCATGTCGCCGGCTCCTTGAACTTCTCGGGGTCGCCTCCTTGGGTGGCTGGTGTGGGGTGGGGAGGGGAGAAGGCGGGTGGTGGGCCATCAAGTCGGAGTACGATGGCACTGACGCCTTTGTAGCATGCCTCATCTTCCAGCTCTTCCTCCAGCACCACCACCACCAACCCTCTCCTAGGCGGCCGCCGACATGTTCTCTTGGCGTCTTCTGCTGCTCGTACCTCGCCTACGCGCTCCTTCTGCCCTGTTGCCTTCTTGTTCCATTTCCCGAGGAGAGGGACAAGAAAGGGATTACGGGCACATTATCTTTTTTCAGTTTGTAAGCCTACGGGCCTTAGTTAGATTTAAAACTTGTAACCTCCCTATTTACGTTTACATTCCGTACGAACTGTGCCTGTATGGAACGTATTAATGAAAAAGGGTGCTTGCTGGGTCTTGAGTGCGTGAGCAAAGCCCATACCAAGGAACATATCCTTGTTGTTTTCAATACAAACACCATTGCCCGGCAGCAGGCCTTGCCACTCCCCTACTTCATTTGATCACACCCACACCTTCGGCGGGGGCAGGGGCGAAGTAGGGGGCGGGTCCTACGCTTGCTTCCTTGCTGCCGCGGCTACAACCATATTCCGAACCAAGAAGTTCTTGGGTGGTAGGAATGAAGGGAGCACGACAACCTTGGAACAAAACGAGGTTCCGTACGTTCCCAGCTCCATACGGAAATGCATAATAGGGGATGGGAAAACTTATCTGGATCTGCAGCCCCCGGCAACCCTAGCTTGCCATGGGTGGACCTTCGTGTCTTCAGCACCCGGCAAGCTTGACTTGCCGGGTCCGGAGCACCGGCTTGTCCTTTTCCTTCCACTCGGCTTGGCGGAAACATTTATGTACCCTATGATAGGGGTTAGTCGCTGCTAAGCACTATCAACCCTAACCGAGGGAGAGACTCAATCTAGCATGCATGCTATAACTTAGGGCGCCAACGCTTCGTTTATTTATGCTCAGGGTCTGCGCCTGGCTTTGTATAGAGGGTTACATGCCTTGCCGGCAAGCCTTGTACAAAAGGTGGCTCGCCGGGGGGGAGGGGGGGCGGTAGCCGCGCCTTATGGGTAAATCTTGCGAAGATGCTCGATGTTCCAAGAGTTGCTCACTGGAATGACATCTTCGGTCTCCAGGCGGACTGTGCCAGGCCTGGTGACTCGTGTTACCCGATAAGGGCCCTCCCACTTCAGCATCAACTTGTTGGAATTCTTGGCGACTAAACGCGCCGAAGAACAAGGTCGCCTTCCTCAAAGCTTCGGGCATGAACCTTGCGGCTGTGGTAGTGGCGCAAGGCTTGCTGGTAGCATGCTTCTCTCAAAGCCGCCCAAAGACGATCTTCCTCGAGGAACGTTGCGTCATCGTGGTGCAATCACTCTTGCTCAAGTCATCATAAGTGAGCACTCAAGGTGACCCGTATATGATTTCCATGGGGAGAACTGCTTCTGCCCCGTAAACCAGGGCGAAGGGTGTATGGCCAGTGGCTCGATTTGGCATCGTTCTGATCGACCAAAGAACTGCCGGCAACTCATCGATCCAGTGCCTCCCACTCTTGTGCAGCCTGTCAAAAGTCTTCGTCCTCAGGCCATGCAGCACTTCTACATTTGCCCTCTCTGCTTGGCCGTTGCTTCGTGGGTGCGCCACGGAAGCAAAACAGACCTTGCTGCCGAGGTCCTCGATATACTGCATGAAGGTGTGGCTTGTGAACTGTGTGCCGTTGTCGGTGATGATTCTGTTCAGCACACCAAAGCGGCAAACTAGCCCCTTGAAGTATTTGACGGCTGACTGTGCGGTCACCTTCCTCACTGCTTCCACCTTCGGCCATTTGTGAACTTGTCGATTGCAACATACAAGCACTCAAAGCCCCCGACGGCGCGGGGAAAAGGGCCGAGTATGTCAAGCCCCCAGACCAAGAATGGCCAGGAGAGAGGAATTGTCTGCAAGGCCTGTGCTGGCTGATGAAGCTTCTTCGAATGGAACTGGCATGCTTCACACTTGGTTACTAGTGCCGTCGCATCCTGGAGGGCGGTGGGCCAGAAGAAACCTTGCCGGAAAGCCTTGCCGGCAAGGGCCCTTGACCCAATGTGGGTGCCACATATGCCTCCATGTATCTCCGCCAACAGCTCCAGTCCTTCCTCCCGGGGAATGCACTTCAATTTCACTCCATTCGATCTTTTTCTGTACAGAACATTGTCAACGAACTGGTACAGAGCGGGCCGACGGGTTACTTTCTCCGCTTCTTCCTGCTCCTCAGGAAGCTCCCCTATTTGGAGGAATCGGACGGTATGCTGTGCCGATGCTGGAGCCTGTGGCTCGACGGCAAGGACCAAAGGCATTTCTTCCGCCGTAGGAATGGTTGCCTCCACGGCAAGGGCTTGGCGCCCCGCCGGAGTCGGTTGTCCCATGGCAGGCTCGGCATCCACGGTAACTACTTCGCCGATGGCCCCAGGGAGCTCGGTAGGGAAGTACTTGTCGGGGCCTAAAGTCCTTCGCTTATTCTACTCTGTAGACGGTTCAACAGATGGTTGAGTTAACCGAAGCACAAAAGTACCTGGTTCCACAGGTAGCTTGAGGGCAGCGCGCTTTGACAGGTAGTCAGCGATGTCGTTCTCCATCCGGGGGACATGCTCTGCCTGTATACCGTCAAAGCGCTCCTCCAGTCTCCTCGCTTCATCTACATAAGCTTCCATCAATGGGATGTGATAATCTTTGTTGATCTGCCTGACAACAAGTTGCGAGTCACCCCTGACGATGGGCTTCTTGACTCCGAGGTCTGCCTCGATCCTAAGACCGGCAAGAAATCCCTCGTACTCGGCAGTGTTGTTCATTGACATCTCCCTGGGAAAGTGCATTTGGATCATGTACTTGAGGTGCTCTCCGGTGGGTGCGACGAGCAGCACACCAGCGCCGGCGCCTTGTAGTGAGAAGGCTCCATCAAAGTACATGATCCAATTGCGACTCGTTTCCTTGCCAGGGAGAGTGGTCTCCTGGACCTCTTCGTCGGGCGTTGAGGTCCATTCAGCAACGAACTCTGCCAAGACTCTACTCTGAATCATCGAGGTGCTTTCAAACTTTAAGCCAAAACTTGACAGCTCCAGGGCCCATTCCACAATCCTCCCCATTGCATCTGGGTTATGCAGTATCCGTTGCAACGGGAGGCGTGTGACAACGGTGATCTCGTGCGCTTGCAAGTAATGATGCAGCTTCCTCGAGGCCATAAGGAGGCCGAAGAGCAATTTCTGCACACCGGAGTACATCGACCTAGCCCCCTTCAAGAGGGAGCTAACGAAGTAAACTGGGTGCTGCACCATTTTCTTCTTCTGCATCACTTCACCTAGTCGCGCGGGCCCTGTTGCACTGGCGCTAGCCCTTGCCGGGGACTCAGTATTGCCAGGACCGAGCCCTGCCGGGGAGGGTTCCGGCTCGCCATCCGTTGATTCTGCCATTGTTGCCGCCTCTTTGTCGACCTCTATCTGCACCACCAGTGCGGCTCTAACCACTTGATTCGTTGCCACTAGGTACAGCAGCAACGGTTCTTGTGGTTTAGGCGCAACCAGCACTGGGGTAGAGGAGAGGTATTTCTTCAAATCCTGCAACACTGCCTCGGCTTCCGAGGTCCACTCCATTGGGCCAGCCTTCTCCAAGATCTTGAAAAAGGGAAGGGCACACTCAGCGGCTTGGAGATGAATCTGCTCATGGCGGCAACGTAGCCAGTGAGCCGATGCACGTCTTTGATCCGCTTAGGTGCCTCAATCTGCTCGATGGCCTTGATCTTGTCTGGGTTTGCCTCAATCCCACGCTACGACACAAAGAACACGAGAAGCTTGCCAGACGGGACACCGAATACACACTTCTCAGGGTTCAGCTTGAGGTTGATCTTGCGCAGGTTTGCAAATGTTTCCTATAGATCTTGCACAAGTGTTGCTTTGTCCTTGGTTTTGACCACTAAGTCATCCATATAAGCTTCCATATTTCTATGTAGTTGGGGCTCAAAACCAATTTGGATAGCTCTTGGAAAAGTCGAGCCAGCACTCTTCAACCCTAAAGGCATCCGTAAAAAGCAGTACGTACCACATGGGGTGATGAATGCTGTCTTCTCCTCATCTTCTCTTGTCATGAAGATCTGATGGTACCCTGAGTAGGCGTGGAGGAATGACAGCAGGTCACACCCAGCCGTGGAGTCAACAATCTGGTCGATGCGCGGTAACGGGAAAGGATCCTTTGGACAAGCTTTATTGATATCTATGTAATCAATACACAGCCTCCACTTCCCGTTTGCCTTGCGCGCCACTACCGGATTGGCCAGCCACGTCGGATGGAGCACCCTTCTTACCAAGCCTGCCGCCTCTAGCTTTTTGATCTCTTCCGGGATGAACTCCTGCCTCTCTAGAGCTTGCTTCCTGACATTCTGCTTGACAGGCCGTGCATGAGAACAGATAGCAAGATGGTGCTCAGTCACTTCACTGGGAATGCCGCAGATGCCGGATGCTTGCCATGCAAACACATGGACATTCGCCTATAGGAAAGTGACGAGCTCGCTTTCCTATTTGCCATTGAGGGTGGAGCTTATGGTAAAAGCTCCTCCCGTGCCATCCTCGTTGACGGACACCTTCTTGGTCTCTGGTGGTGCAGCTCTGGACTTCTTGCTCTTGCCGGTGGAGCTCTCTGGCACGTCCTCGATGGGAGAGCAACACCCCGAAGAGGTGCGCTTGCCGGAGTGGGTGTGAGGTGTCTCGCCGGTCTTCTTTCCTCCCGGGGGTTCAATGGCAAGAGCGAGTGCCTTGGCGGCAGCTGCTACAACTGCTTCCCGGTAGAGTTGGTTAGCACAAATCAACACATCTTTCTTGTCGGAGGGGACGGTGATGATGTTCATCGGCCTAGGCATCTTCAGTGTGTTGTAGGCATAGTGAGAAGCTGCCATGAACTTGGCCAGCGTCGGTCGGCCGAGGATCCCGTTGTAAGGCAAAGGGATCTCAGCAACATCAAAGATGATCCTCTCCGTCCTGTAGTTCAACTCGCCCCCAAATGTCACGGATAGCGTGACCTTTCCCTTTGGCTGGCTCCTCCCCGGGTTGACCCCTTGAAACGTGCCTGTCTTCTCGAGGTACCCATTAGGGATCTGTAGCCTCTTGATCACAACAGTTGAGATCAAGTTCAGACCGGCCCCGTCGTCAACTAGCATCTTTGTCACCTTGAGGTTGTGGATCGTTGGTGAAACCAACAACGGCAAGCACCCGACCGTAGTAGTGCGGTGGGTGGTCCTCGGTGTCAAAGATGATAGGCGTGCCGGACCACTTCAGTGACTTCCGTGTGTTGAGTGATGGCTCCACCACTATAATCTCACGGGCCCACTGCTTGAGCTGGCGGTGGGATGTATGCAGCGAGGCGCCACCATCGACGCACATGGCCTTTATAGCTTTCTGGAACTCATGGTCGCCGGACTCATTGTCCTCGTCATGATCATCGTCTTCATGCTTCTTGTCACGGCCCCGGGCAGGCCTCTTCTGCTGATTATCCTTGCCGCGGTGGCCTCCTTGGCCGCCATGCTTCTTGCCGGATCCTTCGGCACCCTCTTGGCCCTTCTCCTTGTCCCACTTCTCATACTCGACTTTCTGCTTCTCAGCGAGCAGCTCAATTTGCCGGCAGTTTTGGAGGTCGTGGCCCTTGGTGCGGTGGCTCTTGCAATACTTCTTGTCAGAGCCCCCTGGCTTGTTGGCAGCCGCCAAGGCCCGACATGCGACACACCCGGCAACCTCCTTGCCGGGGTCGCTTGCCTTGGCCTTCTTGGCAGTGCTGGTGCCATCGGACCCCTCGACGGCAAGTACAATCTTGCCCTTGTGCTTCCTGTTACGGCGCCGACCCTTCTTTCTCGGGGTGGTGGTGTCATCCATGGAGTCGGTTTCCGCACCGGCATCCTCACCGGGGTACTTCCTCCCCTCTTCAGCTCGAGCGCACCGATCGGCCAGAACATAAAGTTCGACCACATCCTTGACTTTGTTTATTGCCAGCTCCTCACGCATCCTGCAGTTGTGCACATTATGATGGAATGCACTGATCACGACGGCAGGATGAACATCTAGGATGTTGTACTGCACTTGGATGAACCTTTGGATGTACTTGCGCAAGTTTTCTCCTTCCTTCTGGGGGATGATATGCAAATCGCTCGCCTGGCCATGAGCTTGGTGGCCTCCAGTAAAGGCGCCAACAAACTCATGACATAGATCCGACCAGGAAGAAATGGAGTCCGCCGACAAGTGCATCAACCATGACATAACATTGGGCTTGAGTGCCAACGGGAAGTAGTTAGCAATCACCTTATCATTGTGGGCCCCAGTAGCTTGCATCGTGATGGTGTAGATGCTAAGGAACTCTGACGGGTGAGTCTTGCCGTTGTACTTCTCGCCAACACCGGGCTTGAACGTGCGGTGGGAGGGCCACTGGAACCACCGCAGCTCACGGGTGAAAGCTGGACAGCCTACCTCGTAGGGTAGGCCACCGTAGCCTCCCAGTGCTGGGTGGTCCATAGAGGGCCCTGCACGCCTGTCCGACTAGTGGTGCGCATCACGCCGGTGCTCGATGGTGGTTCAAGCATCCTCAAGGGCTCGTTCCCGTTGAATTGGCGCTGGTCGCGGTGGGTCCATGGATCGGATGATGCTATGGAGATATCTTCACGAGCGTCATCGCGACAGATCGGCACCCGCGGTGGCTGGCGCGGAGGAGGAGAGTGCACCATGGCTGCATCGCCCCCAGCTCGCCCACCGCTGACGTGCGGTGGCTCGACGGAGCGACAGCCTATGGGCCCTGCTAGTCGTGGATCATCCTTGTTGGCAATGCCTACGAGGCTCCAGACAGTGGCCCTCCATTCGTCGAGCTTCTCCGCAATAGGAGGAAAGTCGAGGAGCAGCTGCACGCGCGCCAGAGCTTCTGCTGATGTGGGTGGCAGCGAAAGCTGCATGGACCGTGATGCGCTTTGACTTCTAACTATGTTAGAAGGAGCCCTATCACGGCCCTGCGGCTGTCCGCCATTTCCGCCAGCACCTCGGCGTGCATGCTGGCCCTCCTCGTCATGTGAAGGACGCGGGGGGATCTTCCCAGGGCGGCGCCCGGGGTTACCGGTGGGGCGGCACTGCTCATCACGCACAACTTGAGAAGAGCAGTGCCATTGTTGGTGTCTTGGAGGTCTCCACGCCGCCATCCGACGGCACAACGACGCCCCTGGAGGGCCCCGCGCTGCCTGCGGGGGGCCCAACTCCGTCTCTAGAATTTGTGGTGTGTGGCTTGCCGCCTGGCGTACGAACAATGCCGCTCACCAGGCCCGGACTGCCAGGGTGAAGTGGATGTTCGTGGGCAGTGCCATGGGTTCTTTCCGTGACTGGCCCGCTACTAGTCTACACCGTTACAGGCAGTCCGATCCCGGATGAACCGATCACCGTGGTCGTCTTCCTCTTGGGAGCCATGGCAACGAAGAGCTGTGCTACTAGCTGCTAAACCAGATTCTCACTACTGCGCCCCCTACCTGGCATGCCAAAGATGTCAGTGGGAAACGACACCTATGGGGTCACGGGAATCCCTACTATGGTTGTGGGTCGCGGGGTGGTGACGAGAGCAGGATCAGCAGTCGGTACGAGCACGCGGGTCGTTTACCCAGGTTCAGGCCGCGGGGATGCATAATACCCTAGTCCTGCTTTAGTGTGTGTATATGTGTTCTTAGAGTTCTTGAGCTAGCTACCATGAGTGTAACTTGTCCAAAAGTCCGAATCCTTCTCCTGGATGCCTTGGGTCTCCTTTTATAGGCAAGGGGATCGCCACAGTGGCACACAGAAGGTGGCATCGGTGTACTGTGGTTAAGCCTATCGCTAGCTATTACGGGACAAGACACATTTAATGCGCCTCTGACGTGTCCCCTTCACTTTACCGCCGCTTCGCCCTGCTTTGACACGCGCCTGGGCCAGCGAGGCGGTCGGCGCCATGTAGGGTGGCAGGCTACTGAGGTGGCACGGTGGTAGGGCCTTCACGAAGATTTGCATGCCACCATGTAGGCATGCGCTGAGTTGGCCGAGGAGCCTCATGCTGACATGCAGGCGCCTGCCCAGCTGGTGGGCTGGCAGCTGCATGGGAGCGGTGGCAGAAGCTTGGCGGGTGCGGGCCTGGCCGTGGCCTCGCGGACGTCCTCGGCAAGGGCCTTGCCGGGGCCCCGGCAAGGGTCTTGCCGTGGCGTTGCGGTCGTCCCCGGCAAGGATCTTGCTGGGGGTCTTGCGGGTTTCCTCAGCAAGGATCTCGCCGAGGTTCGTCGTCTTCTAATCGTCTTATGATTTGGAGTTTTTCTTGTCTTCACAAAGATCTGCATGCCATCACGGAGGCGCCTCCCGAGCCCCGGTCCCAACGTGGTTTGTCGCGCTGGAGAAACTGGGGCCCAAGGGTGGCGCGCTGGTATCGGGTAAACTGGCCCGGCAAGGTCCTTGCCGGGGCCATGGAGGCCGCCCCGGCAAGGGTCTTGCCGGGGGAGTCCACCTTGCCCTCTTGCTCTTTGCGTCTCTGTCTTCGTGTTGCTTTGGCCGTCCTGCGGCTTTGATTCCCTGTCTCTACCCTGCTTGAGTGTGGGCGCAGGTGCGGCTCTGACTGCCCGTGCACAAGTAAGGGGTACAAAGGAGCGCCCCTTCCTTTGTACACCGACAATTTTGTGCCACATCAGTAGATGCATGGACATCAAAACAGGCATGCTGACTGGATAAACATTTGAACCTAGCTATTATGAAGGAAAATTTGCATTGACAACATTTTAAGATAGAAGGAGACGCCTAGCCTGCTCTGCCTTTGCTAGCTTCTTTCTGGCTTCTTCCATCTCTTCTTTGGCTTGGGTGAAGAGAGCATCTGATTGCTCTTTTCGCTTCTTCAGAAACTCAGCTACATTCTCAAGGGCTGCTGCATGCTTTCTGTCAGCCTTTATTAGAGCCACGAGGACACGAACAGTTGTCGACTCCACCTGGCTTGTGTGTAATCCAGCATCATTTGGGAATTTGCACCCTTTGTCTGATCCAACATCATTAGGGAATGTGACGCCCCCGATTCAATCATACACTAATCATACACGCAAACGTGTATGATCAAGATCAGGGACTCACGAGAAGATATCACAACACAACTCTAAAAATAAAATAAGTCATACAAGCATCATAATACAAGCCAGGGGCCTCGAGGGATCGAATACAAGTGCTCTATCATAGACGAGTCAGCGGAAGCAACAATATCGGAGTACAGACATAAGTTAAACAAGTTTCCATAAGATGGCTAGCATAAACTGGGATACAGATCGAAAGAGGCGCAGGCCTCCTGCCTAGGATACTTCTAACTACTCCTGGTCGTCGTCAGCGGCCTGCACATAGTAGTAGGAACCTCCACTGTAGTAGGAGTCGTCGTCGATGATGGCGTCTGGCTCCTGGGCTCCAGCATCTGGTTGCGACAACCAGGAAGAAAAGAAAGGGGGAAAAGGGGGAGAAAAGCAACCGTGAGTACTCATCCAAAGTACTCGCAAGCAAGGATCTACACTACATATGCATGGGTATATGTGTAAAGAGGCAATATCGATGGACTGACCCGCAGAATGCCAGAATAAGAGGGGGATAACTAGTCCTATCGAAGACTACGCTTCTGGCAGCCTCCGTCTTGCAACATGTAGAAGGGAGTAGATTGAAGTCCTCCAAGTAGCATCGCATAGCCTAATCCTACCCGGCGATCCTCCCCTCGTCGCCCTGTGGAAAAGCGATCACCGGGTTGTCTGTGGAACTTTTCTGGGTGTGTTTTATTAAGTATCCGGTTCTAGTTGTCATAAGGTCAAGGTACAACTCCGGGTCGTCCTTTTACCAAGGGACATGGTTATTCGAATAGATAAACTTCCCTGCAGGGGTGCACCAGATAACCCAACACGCTCGATCCCATTTGGCCGGACACACTTTCCTAGGTCATGCCCGGCCTCGGAAGATCGACACGTTACAGCCCCACCTAGGCACAACAGAGAGGTCAGCACGCCGGTCTAAATCCTATGCACGCAGGGGTCTGGGCCCATCGCCCATTGCACACCTGAACATTGCGAGGGCGGCCGGAAGCAGACCTAGCCCCCTTAATACAAGAGCAGGCTTATGGTCCAATCCGGCGCGCGCCGCTCAGTCGCTGACGTCACGAAGGTTCGGCTGATACCACGACGTCGAGTGCCCATATCTTTCCCACGTAGTTGGTTAGTGCGTATAGGTCAGTGGCCAGACTCAGATCAAATACCAAGATCTCGTTAAGCGTGTTATTATGAAGCAACCGCGAACGCCGACTAGGGCCAGGCCCACCTCTCTCCTAGGTGGTCTCAACCTGCCATGTCGCTCCACCACAAAGTAATAGTCGGGGGCCGTCGGGAACCCAGGCCCACCTCTACCGGGATGGAGCCACCTGTCCTTCAAGCCCCCACATCGGAATCACTTGCGGGTACTCTCCGAGTCGACCCGACTTTAGTCACCACCTGAATAGTATGTATGTATAGTATATACCTGTTCGAGAACGTAGCAGAAATTAAAAAATTTCTACGCATCACCAAGATCAATCTATGGAGTAATCTAGCAACGAGGGGAAGAAGAGTGCATCTACATACCCTTGTAGATCGCTAAGCGAAAGCGTTCAAGTGAACATGGTTGATGGAGTCGTACTCGTCGTGATCCAAATCACCGATGATCCTAGGGCCGAACGGACGCCACCTCCGCGTTCAACACACATGCAGCCCGGTGACGTCTCCCATGCCTTGATCCCACAAGGAGAGAGGGAGAGGTTGAGGAAGACTCCGTCCAGCAGCAGCACGACGGAGTGGTGGTGGTGGAGGAGTGTGGCAATCCTGCAGGGCTTCGCCAAGCACCGCGGGAGAGGAGGAGGACTTGGGAGAGGGGAAGGGCTGCGCCAAAACTTGGGTGCGGCTGCCCTTCCAACCCCACATATATATAGGGGCAAGGGAGAGGGGGCCGGCCCCCTCAGATCCAATCTGAGGAGGGGGCGGCGGCCAGGAGGGGTTGCCTTGCCCCCCAAGGCAAGGGGGGCGCCCCCTTTTAGGGTTCCCCCAAGCCCTAGGCGCCTTGGGCCCTGGTGAGGGGGCGCACCAGCCCATCTGGGGCTGGTCCCCTCCCACACTTGGCCCATGCAGCCCTCTGGGGCCGGTGGCCCCACTTGGTAGACCCCCGGGACCCTCCCGGTGGTCCCGGTACGTTACGGATAGCACCCGAAACTTTTCCGGTGATGAAAACATGACTTCCCATATATAAATCTTTACCTCCGGACCATTCGAAACTCCTCGTGACGTCCGGGATCTCATCCAGGACTCCGAACAACATTCGGTAACCACATACAAACATTCCCTATAACCCTAGAATCATCGAACCTTAAGTGTGTAGACCCTACGGGTTCGGGAACCATGCAGACATGAGACGTTCTCTGCTCAATAACCAACAGCGGGATCTGGATACCCATGTTGTCTCCCACATGTTCCACGATGATCTCGTCGGATGAACCACGATGTCGAGGATTCAATCAATCCCGTATTCAATTCCCTTTGCCTAGCGGTATAGTACTTGCCCGAGATTCGATCGTCGGTATCCCGATACCTTGTTCAATCTCGTTACCGGCAAGTCTCTTTACTCGTTCCGTAACACATCATCCCGTGATCAACCCCTTGGTCACATTGTGCACATTATTATGATGTCCTACCGAGTGGGCCCAGAGATACCTCTCCATCACATGGAGTGACAAATCCCAGTCTCGATTCATGCCAACCCAACAGACACTTTCGGAGATACCCGTAGTGTACCTTTATAGCCACCCAGTTACGTTGTTACGTTTGGTACACCCAAAGCATTCCTACGGTATCCGGGAGTTGCACAATCTCATGGTCTAAGGAAATGATACTTGACATTAGAAAAGCTTTAGCATACAAACTACACGATCTTTGTGCTAGGCTTAGGATTGGGTCTTGTCCATCACATCATTCTCCTAATGATGTGATCCCGTTATCAACGACATCCAATGTCCATGGTCATGAAACCGTAACCATCTATTGATCAACGAGCTAGTCAACTAGAGGCTTACTATGGACATGGTGTTGTCTATGTACCCACACATGTATCTGAGTTTCCTATCAATACAATTATAGCATGGATAATAAACGATTATCATGAACAAGGAAATATAATAATAATAACTAATTTATTATTGCCTCTAGGGCATATTTCCAACAGTCTCCCACTTGCACTAGAGCCAATAATCTAGTTCACATCGCCATGTGATTAACACTCACAGGTCACATCGCCATGTGACCAACATCCAAAGAGTTTACTAGTGTCACTAAACTAGTTAACATCATCATGTGATTAAGACTCAATGAGTTCTGGGGTTTGATCATGTTTTTCTTGTGAGAGAGGTTTTAGTCAACGGGTCTGCAACATTCAGATCCGTATGTACTTTGCAAATCTCTAGGTCATATTGTAAATGCTGCTTCCACGCTCCACTTGGAGCTATTCCAAATGGTCGCTCCACTATACGTATCCGGTTTGCTACTCAGAGTCATTCAGATAGGTGTTAAAGCTTGCATCGACAAAACCCTTTACGCCAAACTCTTTATCACCTCCATAATCGAGAAAGATATCCTTATTCCTCTAAGGATAATTTTGACCTCTATCTGGTGATCCACTCCTAGATCACCTTTGTACCCTCTTGCCAGATATGTAGCAAGGCACACATCAGGTGCGGTACATAGCATAGCATACTGTAGAGCCTACGTCTAAAGCATAGGGGACGACCTTCGTCCTTTCTCTCTTTTCTGCCGTGGTCGAGCTTTAAGTCTTAACTTCGTACCTTACAACTCAGGCAAGAACTCCTTCTTTGACTGATCCATCTTGAACACCTT
Source organism: Triticum dicoccoides (assembly GCF_002162155.2). Classification (NCBI taxonomy): domain Eukaryota; kingdom Viridiplantae; phylum Streptophyta; class Magnoliopsida; order Poales; family Poaceae; genus Triticum; species Triticum dicoccoides. The sequence goes on along the minus strand of NC_041383.1, from coordinate 288,959,507 downwards.
CAAGATCATGTCAAGGTATGTGCTCATTTGAAAGTACCATTAAGCATTTTTTGATCTATCCTCGTAGATCTTGATGCTCAATGTTCAAGCAACCTAATCCAGGTTTTCCCTTGAAAAACACTTTTCAAATAACCATATATGCTTTCTAGAAACTCTACATCATTTCCGATCAACAATATGTCAACAACATATACTCATCAAAAATTCTACAGTGCTCCCACTCACTCCTTTGGAAATACAAGTTTCTCATAAACTTTGTATAAACCCAAAATCTTTGATCATCTTATCAAAGTGTATATTCCAACTCCGAGATGCTTACTCCAGTCCATGGAAGGATCGCTGGAGCTAGCATACCTTCTAGCATCCTTAGGATCGACAAAACCTTTCTGATTGTATCACATATAATCTTTCCTTAAGAAAACTGGTAAGGAAACTCTTTTTGACATCCATCTGCCAGATTTCATAAATGCAGCTAATGCTAACATGATTCCGATGGACTTAAGCATCGCTACGGATGAGAAAATCTCATCGTAGTCAACTCCTTGAACTTGTGAAAAAATCTTCGCCACAAGTCAAGCTTCATAGACGGTGACATTACCATCCACGGCCGTCTTCTTCTTAAAGATCCATTTATCTCAATGGCTTGCTGATCATCGGGCAAGTCCACCAAAGTCCATGCTTTGTTCTGATACATGGATCCTATCTCGGATTTCATGGCTTCTAACCATTTGTCGGAATATGGGCCCACCATCGCTTCTCCATAGCTCGTAGGTTCATTGTTGTCTAGCAACATGACCTTCAAGACAGGATTACTGTACCACTCTGAAGTAGTACGCATCCTTGTCACCCTACGAGGTACAGTAGTGACTTGATCCGAAACTTCATGATCACTATCATAAGTTTCCACTTCAATTGGTGTACGCGCCACAGGAACAACTTCCTGTGCCCTGCTACACACTAGTTGAAGTGATGGTTCAATAACCTCATCAAGTCTCCACCATCCTCCCACTCAATTCTTTCGAGAGAAACTTTTCGTCGAGAAAGGACCTGATTCTAGAAACAATCCCTATTGCTTTCAAATCTGAATTAGGAGGTATACCCAACTGTTTGGGTGTCCTATGAAGATGCATTTTATCCGCTTTGGGTTCGAGCTTATCAACCTGAAACTTTTCACATAAGCGTCGCAGCCCCAAACTTTTAAGAAATGACAAATTAGGTTTCTCCAAACCATAGTTCAAACGGTGTCGTCTCAACGGAATTATGTGGTGCCCTATTAAAGTGAGTGCGGTTATCTCTAATGCCTAACCCATGAACGATAGTGGTAATTCGATAAGAGACATCATGGTGCGCACCATATACAATAGGGTGCAACTATGATGTTCGGACACACCATCACACTATGGTGTTCCAGCCGGTATTAATTGTGAAACAATTTCCACAATGTCTTAATTGCGTGCCAAAGCTCGTAACTCAGATACTCATCTCTATGATCATATCATAGACATTTTATCCTCTTGTCACGATGATCTTCAACTTCACTCTGAAATTACTTGAACCATTCAATAATTCAGACTTGTGTTTCATCAAGTAAATATACTCAGTATCTACTCAAATCATTCGTGAAGTAAGAACATAACGATATCCACTGCGTGCCTCAGCACCCATTGGACTACACACATCAAAATGTATTACTTCCAACAAGTTGCTTTCTTGTTCCATTTTACTGAAAAACGAGGCTTTCAGTCATCTTGCCCATGTGGTATGATTTGCATGTCTCAAGTGATTCAAAATCAAGTGAGTCCAAACGGTCCATTTGCATGGAGTTTCTTCATGCATATACACCAATAGACATGGTTCGCATGTCTCAAACTTTTCAAAAACGAGTGAGTCCAAAGATCCATCAACATTGAGCTTCTTCATGCGTTTTATACAAATATGACTTACATGGCAGTGCCACAAGTAGGTGGTACTATCATTACTATCTTATATCTTTTGGCATGAACATGTGTATCAGTACGATCGAGATTCAATAAACCATTCATTTTAGGTGCAAGACCATTGAAGGTATTATTCAAATAAACAGAGTAACCATTATTCTCCTTAAATGAATAACCGTATTGCGATAGACATAATCCAATCATGTCTATGCTCAACGCAAACACCAAATAACAATTATTTAGGTTTAACACCGATCCCGATGGTAGAGGGAGCGTGCGATGCTTGATCACATCAACCTTGGAAACACTTCCAACACATGTCGTCAGCTCACCTTTAGCTAGTCTCCGTTTATTCCGTAGCTTTTATTTCGAGTTACTAACACTTAGCAACTGAACCAGTATCTAATACCCTGGTGCTACTAGGAGTACTAGTAAAGTACACATTAACATAATGTATATCCAATATAGTTCTATCGACCTTGCCAGCCTTCTCATCTACCAAGTATCTAGGGTAATTCTGCTCCAGTGGCTGTTCCCTTTATTACAGAAGCACCGAGTCTCGGGTTTGGGTTCAACCTTGGGTTTCTTGACTAGAGCAGCAGCTGATTTGCCGTTTCATGAAGTATCCCTTCTTGCCCTTGCCCTTCTTGAAAGTAGTTGTTTCACTAACCATCAACAATTGATGCTCCTTCTTGATTTCTACTTTCGCAGTGTCAAACGTCGCGAATATTTCAAGGATCATCATATCTATCCCTAATATGTTATAGTTCATCACAAAGCTCTAGTAGCTTGGTGCAATGACTTTGGAGAAACATCACTATCTCATCTGGAAGATTAACTCCCACTCGATTCAAGTGATTGTTGTACCCAGACAATCTGAGTACAAGCTCAATGATTGAGCTTTTCTCCCTTAGTTTGTAGGGTAAGAAACTCCTCGGAGGTCTCATACCTCTTGACGTGGGCACGAGCCTGAAATCCCTATTTCAGCCCTCGAAACATCTCATATGTTCCGTGACATTTTGAAATCGTCTTCGGTGCCTCAATTCTAAACCGTTTAATATTAGAGAACTATCACGTAGTTATCAAAACATGTATGTCAAATGTTCGCAACATCCACAGACGACGTTTGAGGTTTAGCACACCGAGCGGTGCATTAAGGACATAAGCCTTCTGCGCAGCAATGAGGACAATCCTCAGTTTACGGACCCAGTCCGCATAATTGCTACTATCAACTTTCAACTATATTTTCTCTAGGAACATATCTAAATAGTAGAACTAAAGCGCAAACTACGACATAATTTGCAAAGACCTTTTGACTATGTTTAGGATAATTGAGTTCATCTTATGAACTCCCACTCAGATAGACATCCCTCTAGTCATCTAAGTGATTACATGATCCGAGTCAACTACGCCGTGTCCGATCATCACGTGAGACGGACTAGTCATCATCGGTGAACATCTTCATGTTGATCGTATCTACCATACGACTCATGCTCAACCTTTCGGTCTCTTGTGTTCCGAGGTCATGTTTGTACATGCTAGGCTCATCAAGTCAACCTAAGTGTTTCGCGTGTGTAAATCTGGCTTACACCCCTTGTATGTGAACGTTAGAATCTATCACACCCGATCATCACGTGGTGCTTCGAAACAACGAACTTTCGCAATGGTGCACAGTTAGGGGGAACACTTTCTTGAAATTTTAATGAGGGATCATCTTATTTACTACCGTCGTTCTAAGCAAATAAGATGCATAAACATGATAAACATCACATGCAATCAAAAAGTGACATGATATGGCCAATATCATTTTGCTCCTTTTGATCTCCATCTTCGGGGCTCCATGATCATCATCGTCACCGGCATGAAACCATGATCTCCATCATCGTGTCTCCATGAAGTTGTCTTGCCAACTATTACTTCTACTACTATGGCTAACGACTTAGCAATAAAGTAAAGTAATTACATAGCGTTGTTCAATGACACGCAGGTCATACAATAAATTAAGACAACTCCTATGGCTCCTGCCGGTTGTCATACTCATCGACATGCAAGTCGTGATTCCTATTACAAGAACATGATCAATCTCATACATCACATATCATTCATCACATTATTTTGTCCATATCACATCACATAGCATACCCTGCAAAAACAAGTTAGACGTCCTCTAATTGTTGTTTGCATGTTTTATGTGGCTGCTATGGGTTTCTAGCAAGAATGTTTCTTACCTACGCAAAACCACAACGTGATATGCCAATTGCTATTTACCCTTCATAAGGACCCTTTTCATCAAATCCGATCCGACTAAAGTGGGAGAGACTGGCACCCGCTAGCCACCTTATGCAACAAGTGCATGTCAGTCGGTGGAACCTGTCTCACGTAAGTGTACGTGTAAGGTCGGTCCGGGCCGCTTCATCCCACAATACCATCGAAACAAGATTGGACTAGTAACGGTAAGCATATTCAACAAAATCAACTCCCATAACAACTTGTGTTCTACTCGTGCGTAGAAACTACGCATAAACCTGGCTCTGATACCACTATTGGGGAACGTAGCAGAAATCAAAAAATTCTACGCATCACCAAGATCAATCTATGGAGTAATCTAGCAACGAGGGGAAGAAGAGTGCATCTACATACCCTTGTAGATCGCTAAGCGGAAGCGTTCAAGTGAACAGGGTTGATGGAGTCGTACTCGTCGTGATCCAAATCACAGATGATCCTAGTGCCGAACGGACGCCACCTCCGCGTTCAACACACATGCAGCCCGGTGACGTCTCCCATGCGTTGATCCAGCAAGGAGAGAGGGAGAGGTTGGGGAAGACTCCGTCCAGCAGCAGCACGACGGCGTGGTGGTGGTGGAGGAGCGTGGCAATCCTCCAGGGCTTCGCCAAGCACCGCGGGAGAGGAGGAGGACTTGGGAGAGGGGAAGGGCTGCACCAGAACTTGGGTGCGGCTGCCCTTCCACCCCCCACATATATACAGGGGCAAGGGAGAGGGGGCCGGCCCCCTCGGATCCAATTTGAGGAGGGGACGGCGGCCAGGGGGGTTGCCTTGCCCCCCAAGGCAAGGGGGGGGGGGCCCTTTTAGGGTTCCCCCAAGCCCTAGGCGCCTTGGGCCCTGGTGGGGGTGCGCACCAGCCCACCTAGGGATGGTACCATCCCACACTTGGCCCATGCAGCCCTTTGGGGCCGGTGGCCCCACTTGGTGGACCCCCGGGACTCTCCCGGTGGTCCCGGTACGTTACCGATAGCAGCCGAAACTTTTCCGGTGACCAAAATAGGACTTCCCATATATAAATCTTTACCTCTGGACCATTCCGGAACTCCTCGTGACGTCCGGGATCTCATCCGGGACTCCAAAAAACATTCGGTAACCACATACAAACATTCCCTATAACCCTAGTGTCATCGAACCTTAAGTGTTTAGACCCTACGGGTTCGGGAACCATGCAGACATGACCGAGACGTTCTCCGGTCAATAACCAACAGCGGGATCTAGATACCCATGTTGGATCCCACATGTTCCACGATGATCTCATCGGATGAACCACGATGTCGAGGATTCAATTAATCCCGTATTCAATTCCCTTTGTCTAGCGGTGTAGTACTTGCCCGAGATTCGATCGTCGGTATCCCAATACCTTGTTCAATCTCGTTACCGGCAAGTCTCTTTACTCGTTCCATAACACATCATCCCGTGATCAACCCCTTGGTCACATTGTGCACATTATGATGATGTCCTACTGAGTGGGCCCAGAGATACCTCTCCGTCACACGGAGTGACAAATCCCAGTCTCGATTCGTGCCAACCCAACAGACACTTTTAGAGATACCCGTAGTGTACCTTTATAGCCACCCAGTTACGTTGTGACGTTTGGTACACCCAAAGCATTCCTATGGTATCCGGGAGTTGCAAAATCTCATGGTCTAAGGAAATGATCCTTGACATTAGAAAAGCTTTTGCATACGAACTACACGATCTTTATGCTAGGCTTAGGATTGGGTCTTGTCCATCACATCATTCTCCTAATGATGTGATCCCGGTATCAACGACATCCAATGTCCATGGTCAAGAAACCGTAACCATCTATTGATCAACGAGCTAGTCAACTAGAGGCTTACTAGGGACATGGTGTTGTCTATGTACCCACACATGTATCTGAGTTTCCTATCAATACAATTCTAGCATGGATAATAAACGATTATCATGAACAAGGAAATATAATAATAATAACTAATTTATTATTGCCTCTATGGCATATTTCCAACAATACTCGTGATCACCTCCCAAGTGATCACGGCCCAATAGTATAGCATGGCAGACTGACAAGAATGTAGGGCCACTAATGGTAAACCAGCATCCTATACTAAGCATTTAGGATTGCAGGTAAGGTATCAACAGATGTAGCAACAATGACAGGCTATGCAACAGAATAGGATTAATCGAAACAGTAACATGCGACACTACTCTAATGCAAGCAGTAAAGGGTAGAATAGGTGATATCTGGTGATCAAAGGGGGGGGGGGCTTGCCTGGTTGCTCTAGCAAGGAGGGGTCGTCAACACCGTAGTCGAACTGGGGGTCGTCGGCAGCCTCGGGGTCTACCGGAAGGAAGTAACGGAGGGGGAACACAATAAATAACAGAGCAATCAAAGTATCACAAAGCATAGCATGGCAATACGCGGTGCTAGAGGTGACCTAACGCAGTAGTAGGTGATACCAGCGAAACGGGGAAACAACCAGAAAAGTATTCCCGGTGTTTCACTTTTTCGGAAAGATGAACCAGAGGGAAAAAGTTGTGAGTTAGCTATGCTAGGGATGTGTGGCGGACGAACAGGCTACGTATCCGGATTTGTCTCGTCATTCTGAGCAACTTTCATGTACAAAGTTTTTCCATCCGAGCTACGGTTTATTTTATATTAATTTTAAAAGATTTAAATCATTTTTAGAATTTACTTAATTATTTTAAATCAACATTATTGTGACGCCCGGATAATTAAGCTACAGTAATCCCCCATTAATGATGTCATGTCATCACAATTGATTTGCTAAACGTCACTTTGATCCTAACCGAGTTCAAGTTCAAAATTTTAAAATAAAGTCAAACAAATTATTTCTTCAAGCAGTAAACTGAAATGTTCAAATAATTCTATTAATTCCCATGATTGTCTTCATGATGAAAAAAACTTCATTCGGCTCAGAGTTAAGTTCCTAGGAAATTAATAAGTGGTCCAACAACACATAAGTTGGCCATTTTGAATCCTAAAAATAATTATCCTTTTCCAGATATTCTAGAGGCTTGTGTGTGGCTCAATAATAAATTCCCTGGAGTTTTATGCAAAGTCTTATAATTAACAAGATTAGTTTGCTGACTAGACTTTTAGAGGACAATAGCTACTTTTAATTTCAGAGAAAGAAATAGGAAGAACCATTGTACTCCTTCGGCCCATTTAGCAAAAGTAGAAGGTCTAGCCCAGCCCAACTTGCCCTCATCTCCCTTCCCCTGTTCACACAAACGGATCGTGGCAACGATCCACCGACGCCATGGCCACCGATGATGTTGTGGCAGCCATCCCGCGCCTCCCCGTTGTTTTCCCCGGCGGATAAGAGCAACCCTCGGCCCCCTCTTCCTCTCCCCAAACCCTAGCCGCGCCGCTCCCTCTTCCCCCGCGCATTTTTTTCCTCTGCCCATCACCACTCGAGACCGCCCGTGCTTGTCGCCATCGATCCCGCGGCCACCGTCGTCGCCGCGCCCCACCGAGGTGTCCAGAAGCTTCGTCGTCGACTGCTACGTCCTCCTCGACCATGAGCTCAAGCCGGGACCCCCTACATCGTTGGGATCGAGCTTCGTCTACCTCGGACCACCGCTAGCGTTCGTCTTCGATTACGGCGCCATCGAGCCTTCCCCGAGCCCACTTAGCACCTCTACAGGCTCGCAGTGAGCTTCTCCTCCGGTTCCCTCTATTTTCCCCCAACGAACCACCACCGTAGGCCGCCGTCACCATCGTGCCCGATGCCGTCGGAGCTCGCGCTCACCTGTCGTTGGTCGCGCTCGCCGCGAGCCCCTGCGTGCCTAGCCCGCGCCCTCGCTCGCTCCTGTCCTTGCACACTCCAGCGCCCCGCAGCACTGCGCCCGCCGCTGCTCCCCGCGGGAGCTCACACCTCCGCGCGTGCGCCGTGGCTGACCAGAGCCACGCCGACTCCCCCCTGCTCTCTGTTGCGGCTGTTGCCACTCCCCCTGTCGCCGTGCTACTCTAGCCGCCGCAGGCCACCATGCCCACCGGCCCCTCCGGCCGCTGCCGCCGCTCCGGCTGCCGGCCCTGCAGCTAGTCCGGCCGGCCGCGCCGTGGCTGTCAGTGCCTTGTGCCCGCGCGAGCCCAGCCGGCGAAGCCACCGGCCTCTGCCTAGGCCGGCCCCTGTTCGGTTAGTTGGGATAAACCCCCCTCCCTGACACTAACCCACTCCCTAACCGCTCACTGACCCATGGGCCCAAGGCCACTAACTTAATCTGAGGAAATAACTTTTTTTTAATAAAAAACATGTTAAAGTATGTGTCACTTACACACGGGCACCACCAGTCAGTTTGACTAGTCAACAGTCAATTGTTGACTACTGACATGGCTGCTGACTTAGCCCCTCCTGGACCCACATGTCAACCTGTGTACACTTATGTGTACATAGTGCTGTGTGCACTTAGCAATTTTGCATTTGATTTCGATTTGAAATTAATTCCTATATTTAAATAAAACTTTGAAAAATAATAGAAAATAAATCGTAGCTCAGATGAAAAAGTTTTCTACATGAAAGTTGCTCAGAATTTCGAGACGAATCCGGTTACATCCTCCGTTCGTCAAACACACGTCCCTAGCATAGCAAATGTTGAACTTTTGCCCTCCGGTTCATCTGTCTGACAGACGTCCGGAACCGGGAAAACTTTCCCGGACGTTTCCCCCTTCGCCAGTATCGCCTAGCGCTGTGTTAGAACACTTCTAGCTCTTCTGTTGTCCTGTAATGCACTTGCCTGCTATGTATTTACTGTTTCTTCCCCCTCTTCTCTCCGATAGACCCCGAGACCGCTGCTGATGCCCCTGTGATCGACTACCTCGACGACGACCCTCCTTCTTGTCTGAGCAACCAGGCAAGCCCCCCCTTTGATCATCCCGATATCACCCATTCTATACTCTCATGCTTGCATTAGATTTTGCTACTGTTATTGTTTGCTCCTATTCTGATGCATAGCCTGCTTTTGTACCTCTTATTGTTACCTACCTGCTTATCCTAAACTGCTTAGTATAGGTTGGTTAGTGATCCATCAATGACCCCCCACCTTGTCCTTGTTGCCCCTGCTTCATCATCGATGCCTCGATCGACGTGATCGACGACCAGAGCCCGACACCTCACATCACATCGCGCCCCTTTAGTTGCTCGACTCTGCAGAACTACTATCGAGTGCCGAGGGTGATCCCTCATAACGCACTCCTGATGATAATTCTGTAGTGTAGCTATTCGGTCGTGGTCATCGAGGGTGATTTCCTCTTTCACCATTTCCGATACGGCTTAGTCGTTCAACACCTCAAGTGTGAACCTCGAGGGTGGTCCCCCTTACGTTCACCTTGATGATTACATTGAGTGGAATCCTTCATGGGTGATTTGCTCGGGTTTTCCCCTTGATGTTTGGACACACAGTTACCTTGCCTTTACTTGAGACCTTGGTGGAAGTCGGGCGGGCCCGAAGAGCACCCGCAAGATGGTTATGTGGCACGGCCGGGCATTCTAGGCCCTTGTCGTAAGTCCACGAGACGGGGCGACGGGGTCACTTTCGATCCTGAGTCTCTGCTCGTCTCCGCAAGCTAATAATACACTATGGTTTGGGTATTTGTTCTCAGTTGGCCTCTGGCCTTTACGCACCAACCACCACGTGAGAATAGTTATGGGCCTCGACGTCGCATTATCACCCAAAGCTTTGTCAGACGTTCAGTTCAGCAGTGCGGCACGGCTGGGCCGGCACCATCCTGTAGTGGTGGAGCCTGGTCCGCCCTACTCGCAACGACCCGGAGTGCAACGGGCGATGGGCCCAGACCCCGGAGTGCTTAGGAGGTAGACCGTTGGGGACCTCTCTGCTGAGCCTAGGTAGGGCTGCGACGTGTTGATCTTCCGAGGGCGGGCATTGACCCCAGAAAGGTGTGTCCGGCCAGAGTGATCGAGCGTGTTGGAAAACATGGTGCACCCCTGCAGGGAAGATTATTTATTAATAGCCGTGTCCACGGTAATGGACGTTCAGACTTATATCCTGATCTTATACAACTACAAATGGACACTTGAGATATGTGGCTCCAGGATTGCTTTCTCGCAGGGAGTCGAGGAAGGATCTCTGGGCATTAATGTACAACATGCTTGTTAAATATAAACTGCTATTCTTTACTCTTCTACATGCTGCAAGATGCTCGGAGCTGCGTGAAGATGCTAGTCTTCGATAGGCTAGGCTTTCCCCCTCTATTCTGGCATTCTGTAGTTCAGTCCACAGATACAACCCTTTCATTTGATACAAATGCATACTTAGTATAGATCTGATGCTTGCGAGTACTTTGGATGAGTACTCACGGTTGCTTTGCTACCCCCTTTTCCCCCTTCTATCTTCTTTCTGGTTGGTGCAACCAGATGGTGGATCCTTGGAGCCAGATGCCACCGCTGATGGATGCTACTACGTGGAGGCCATCGACGACCAGGAGTAGTTAGGAGGTCCTAGGCAGGAGGCCTTGCCTCTTCGATCGTTGATGTTTGTGCTAGCCTTCTTAAGGCAAAAACTTGTTTAACTTATGTCTGTACTCAAATATTGTTGCTTCCGATGACTCTTGTGTATCGAGCTTGTATTTGAGCCCTCGAGGCCCCTGGCTTGTAATATAAAGCTTGTATTATTTTAATTTGTGTCTAGAGTTGTGTTGTGATATATTCCCGTGAGTCCCTGATCTTGATCGTACACATTTGCGTGTATGATTAGTGTATGATTGAATAGGGGGCGTCACAAGTTGGTATCAGAGCCGACTGCCTGTAGGATCCCCTTTCCAACTCCTTGGCCGAAGTTGAGTCTAGTCTTCAAAAACTGTTTTACTAACATGGCTGTGTGGCTTATGGGCCCACGTCGCCAATTGGGTGGTATTAGGATCTTTTATTCCTCATCTATACTCTGGGAATCTGATCTCTCTTCTACTCGGGTGAAATGATTTTGCTAACTCTAACTCTAGGTTCTCGTAAATAGTTTCTCCCGGAGAGCCGATGATTACTTGGTGCATCAGAAGATTCTGAAGACACTCTCCGATGTTTTACCAAGTCCATTGTACCCTTCGCATTGCGATCCCTACCACCGATAAATCCTTATGCGTAACTACCTACGTTGTCGTTCATACCTTCATCCCCAGTTGCTCTTGTTATTAAGATGTCCTGAAATACTCTTCAATGTTTCAAGGATCCTTTATGCTTGCTGCCCTGCAGTCCTTGCCGCATGAATACCCCTTCGGATAATTACTCGCTCTTATCGAGTATCCATTCACCCCAGTTATTCTTATGCTTCATAAGATACTTGGTAATACAATCCGAGCTTTCGATGACCTCTGTTGCCTATTGCTCTAGAAAGTCTTACCTGCCTACACTCTGGTTAATTCCATATGCCTAGCAGTATCCGTTGACGTCCTTTGTCATTATCATCTTGAGTCTTTCGATTTGATATGTCTGTGTCACAATCATCAGTTGATCCTTATAGACTATCCTTCCGGCTCAGACATCTTCCCGACCATGAGCTGGTTCTCGGCCAATCACATTACCATCGATTATGCCCTAAGTCTATTCAACGTAACGATCCTTGGTCAGAGCGTTTGCTTCTGATCCCTTGATTTCGGAAATCATAATTCCTTTGCACTTGAGATTTGAATTAGTCAGTTGTTTCTATAACCTGACCTCTTGCATTCTTTCTTCTTCTGGTTGAGTACCGATACTCCCATCAGATCCATTGTGGACCTCCAGGTCCTTTGTTGGGTTTCTTATCCAGTAACCTTGTGAGCCTTTACCCAGATACATAATGCCTTTGGTAAATTGTATCCCCTGCTTTTGTCAACCATGCTCTGCTTCCGAGCTTGAGTTATTTATTCCTAAAGTTTGTGGAATTTGTTCCTAAGATGCCCCGATGGGTTGACTCTATGTCTTCCCTAAATCCAGGTGAACTCGAAAGTTATCCAGGTTATACTCTATTGGCTTTTCGCCAGGTAAAATTTCAATGCTACAACTTCTTCGAATCGAGAAGTGAATGGAAAGTTGTACATTAGAGAAGTGGGAGTCGACCTTGAACCTTTGTGTTCATGCCCATGGACCCGATGTGGAACTTATCATGCAAGCTTCTTGTTATAATAATAACCCCCTTTTGATAAGTTCATCTTGTATCTATGTTTGGTCCTTTTCCACCGTGGTTCCTACCAGATTGTTCTTCTTTGATCTCATTTCTCGGACAAGTTAAAGTACTTCTCTTCTGCAGATCTTTCCTTCTGTCCGACCTCTATCCGGTTCTACCATCGAGTATTAGCCTCTGGTATCTCGAGAATATCAAGGAACTACATAACATCTTATGAGTTCTTCATGAACTATTAATTTTTGCTGATTCCAAGTTTCTACGGATTCTGAGTTGTTAGACACTCGAGAACGCCGATAACTGATTCGATGTCTACACTTTCCTTTCCATTATTTGGTTTAAACCTTCTTGTAACGTAACATATATGGGCAGTGATAATTCACTGCTTATGTAAATGCCTCGATGTACAACTCTGTCAGCAAGACCTTGTTACTATGATTGATGACATTCTGGTAGCCACCGATGGACGAGAACTTTGCCTATTGGTTCGCCTCGTCTTAATGAGCAGGGAAATGGTTCTCTTTGTCCCTTGCCCTTGGTACCAACGTTGTTGCCAACATAACTGATAGGTTGTCCTCTCACCTGCCTTGCTATCATGACCGTGCAAAATGTAATGCCTTCTTGCTTTGAATGCACTTGGTGGGCCCATAACCCACAGTTCCACAGGATCGAAACCTGACTCTCTTGTACATCCCTGTTTTCCAAAAACATTTCCTCACGCTTGGCTTCATATGTAAATCACAAGCCACCTTGTTAGAGATGATCTAATCTAGTATCAGACGCAACACTTATTTCCATTGCTCTGAATCCCTCTCGCTCTCTGTTCATGCAACAAACGATTACCTACCCGGTTGAAGCTTCTTGTTGCTCCTCCTTACCTTTCTCTTGATGACTTTCTTGAATTTCAACTCGAGAGATGCCTCTATGCCACATTCACTAAGATAGCCCCCTGGTACCTACCTTGTGTTGAGCTCCGTCCTTCCCGAGTCTTTCCCTCCTTACTCCCCATTAAATCTCGGGACGAGATTTCTTGTAGTGGAGGAGAATTGTGACGCCGGGATAATTAAGCTACAGTAATCCCCCGTTAATGATGTCATGTCATCACAATTGATTTGCTAAACGTCACTTTGATCCTAACCGAGTTCAAATTCAAAATTTTAAAATAAAGTCAAACAAATTATTTCTTCAAGCAGTAAACTAAAATGTCCAAATAATTCTATTAATTCCCATGATCATCTTCATGATGAAAAAAACTTCATTCGGCTCATAGTTAAGTTCCTAGGAAATTAATAAGTGGTCCAACAACACATAAGTTGGCCATTTTGAATCCTAAAAATGATTATCCTTTTCGAGATATTCTAAAGGCTTGTGTGTGGCTCAATAATAAATTCCCTGGAGTTTTATGCAAAGTCTTATAATTAACAAGATTAGTTTGCTGACTAGACTTTTAGAGGACAATAGCTACTTTTAATTTCAGAGAAAGAAATAGGAAGAACCATTGTACTCCTTCAGCCCATTTAGCAAAAGTAGAAGGTCCAGCCCAGCCCAACTTGCCCTCATCTCCCTTCCCCTGTTCACACAAAGGGATTGTGGCAACGATCCACCGATGCCATGGCCACCGATGACACCGTGGCAGCCATCCCGCTCCTCCCCGTTGTTTTCCCCGGCGGATAAGAGCAACCCTCGGCCCCCTCTTCCTCTCCCCAAACCCTAGCCGCGCCGCTCCCTCTTCCCCCGCGCATTTTTTTCCTCTGCCCATCACCACTCGAGACCGCCCGTGCTTGTGGCCATCGATCCCGCGGCCACCGTCGTCCCCGCACCCCGCCGAGGTGTCCAGAAGCGTCGTCGTCGACTACTACATCCTCCTCGACCACGAGCTCAAGCCGGGACCCCCTACATCGTCGGGATCGAGCTTCGTCTACCTCGGACCACCGCCGGCGTTCGTCTTTGATTACGGCGCCGTCGAGCCCTCCCCGAGCCCACTTGGCACCTCTACAGGCTCGCAGAGAGCTTCTCCTCCGGTTCCCTCTATTTCCCCCAACGAACCACCATCGTAGGCCGCCGTCACCGTCGTGCCCGATGCCGTTGGAGCTCGCGCTCACCTGTCGTTGGTCGTGCTCGCCGCGAGCCCCTGCGTGCCTAGCCCGCACCCTTGCTCGCTCCTGTCCTCGCACACGCCAGCGCCCCGCAGCACTGCGCCTGCCGCTGCTCCCCGCGGGAGCTCACACCTCCGTGTGCGCGCCGTGGCTGACTAGAGCCACGCCGACTCCTCCCTGCTCTCTGTTGTGGCTGTTGCCACTCCCCCTGTCGTCGTGCTGCTCCAGCCACCGCGGGCCACCACGCCCACCCGCGCCTCCGGCCGCTACCGCCCCTCCGACTGCCGGCCCTGCCGCTAGTCCGGCCGGCCGCGCCGTGGCTATCAGCGCCTTGTGCCCACGCGAGCCCAGCCGGCTAAGCCACCGGCCTCTGCCTGGGCCGGCCCCTGTTCGGTTAGTGGGGATAACCCCCCTCCCTAACACTAACCCACTCCCTAACCGCTCACTGACCCGTGTGCCCAAGGCCACTAACTTAATCTGAGGCAATAACTTTTTTTAAATAAAAAACCCTGTTAAAGTATGTGTCACTTACACACGGGCCCCACCAGTCAGTTTGACTAGTCAGCAGTCAACTGTTGACTGCTGACTGGGCAGCTGACTCAGCCCCTCCTGGACCCACATGTCAACCTATGTACACTTATGTGTACATAGTGTTGTGTGCACTTAGCAATTTTGCATTTGATTTCGAATTAAAATTAATTCCTATATTTAAATAAAACTTTGAAAAATAAAAGAAAATAAACCGTAGCTCAGATGAAAAAGTTTTCTACATGAAAGTTGCTCAGAATTTCGAGATGAATCCGGTTACATCCTCCGTTCGTCTAACACATGTCCCTAGCATAGAAAATGTTGAACTTTTCCCCTCCGGTTCATCTGTCTGACAGACGTCCGGAACCGGAAAAACTTTCCCGGACGTTTCCCCCTTTGCCAGTATCGCCTAGTGCTGCGTTAGAACACGTCTAGCTTTGTCTGTCGTCCTGTTATGCACTTGCCTGCTATGTATTTACTGTTTCTTCCCCCTCTTCTTTCCGATAGACCCCGAGATCGCTGCTGATGCCCCTGTGATCGACTCCCTCGACGACGACCCTCCTTCTTGTCTGAGAAACCAGGCAAGCCCCCCCTTTGATCATCCCGATATCGCCCATTCTATACTCTCATGCTTGCATTAGATTTTGCTACTGTTATTGTTTGCTCCTATTCTGATGCATAGCCTGATTTTGTACCTCTTATTGTTACCTACCTGCTTATCCTAAACTGCTTAGTATAGGTTGGTTAGGGATCCATCAGTGACCCCCCACCTTGTCCTTGTTGCCCCTGCTTCATCATTGACGCCTCGATCGACGTGATTGACGACCAGAGCCCGACACCTCACATCACATCACACCCCTTTAGTTGCTCGACTCTGCAGAGCTACTATCGAGTGCCGAGGGTGATCCCTCATAACGCACTCCTGATGATAATTCTGTAGTGTAGCTATTCGGTCATGGTCATCGAGGGTGATTTCCTCTTTCACCATTTCTGATACGGCTCAGTCGTTCAACACCTCAACTGCGAACCTCGAGGGTGGTCCCTCTTACGTTCACCTTGATGATTACATTGAGTGGAATCCTTCATGGGTGATTCCTTGGGTTTTCCCCTTGATGTTTGGACACACAGTTACCTTGACTTTACTTGAGACCTTGGTGGAAGTCGGGTGGGCCCGGAGAGCACCCGCAAGATGGTTACGTGGCACGGCCAGGCATTCTAGGTCCTTGTCGTAAGTCCACGAGACGGGGCGACGGGGTCACTTTCGATCGTGAGTCTCTGCTTGTCTCCGCAAGCTAATAATACACTATGGTTTGGGTATTTGTTCTGAGTTGGCCTCTGGCCTTTACGCACCAACCACCACGTGAGAATAGTTATGGGCCTCGACATTGCATTATCAGCCGAACCTTTGTCAGACGTCCAGTTCAGCAGTGTAGCACAGCTGGGCCGGCACCATCCTGTAGTGGTGGAGCCTGGTCCGCCCTACTCGCAATGACCCGGAGTGCAACGGGCGATGGGCCCAGACCCCGGGGTGCTTAGGAGGTAGACCGGCGGGGACCTCTCTGCTCAGCCTAGGTTGGGCTGCGACGTGATGATCTTCCGAGGGCGGGCATTGACCCCAGAAAGGTGTGTCCGGCCAGAGTGATCGGGCGTGTTGGAAAATGTGGTGCACCCCTACAGGGAAGATTATCTATTAATAGCCGTGTCCACGGTAACGGACGTTCAGACTTATATCCTGATCTTATACAACTACAAATGAATACTTGAGATATGTGGCTCTGGGATTGCTTTCTCGCAGGGAGTCGAGGAAGGATCTCTGGGCATTAATGTACAACATGCTTGTTAAATATAAACTGCTATTCTTTACTCTTCTACATGCTGCAAGATGCTCGGAGCTGCGTGAAGATGCTAGTCTTTGATAGGCTAGGCTTTCCCCCTCTATTCTGGCATTCTGCAGTTCAGACCACAGATACAACCCTTCCATTTGATACAAATGCATACTTAGTATAGATCTGATGCTTGCGAGTACTTTGGATGAGTACTCACGGTTGCTTTGCTACCCCCTTTTCCCCCTTCTATCTTCTTTCCGGTTGGTGCAACCAGATGGTGGATCCTTGGAGCCAGATGCCACCGCTGATGGATGCTACTACGTGGAGGCCGTCGACGACCAGGAGTAGTTAGGAGGTCCCAGGCAGGAGGCCTTGCCTCTTCGATCGTTGATGTTTGTGCTAGCCTTCTTAAGGCAAAAACTTTTTTAACTTATGTTTGTACTCAGATATTGTTGCTTCCGCTGACTCTTGTGTATCGAGCTTGTATTCGAGCCCTTGAGGCCCCTAGCTTGTAATATAAAGCCTGTATTATTTTAATTTGTGTCTAGAGTTGTGTTGTGATATCTTCCCGTGAGTCCGTGATCTTGATCGTACACATTTGCGTGTATAATTAGTGTACGATTGAATCGGGGGCGTCACAATTATCCAGAATAGTGTATGCTGACGTCAGCATGACGTCAGCAGTCAACAGGGCGTTGACTGTTTAGTTAATTAACAATAGTTAATTAAGTTAACTAGCTAACTAGGTTAATTATATAGGCTTAATTAAATTAATTAATTTATTTAATTAAATAATTAATTAAATTTATTATTATGGTTATTTCCGTTTCCTTTTTTAAACGTTCTGGGCAGTGGGCCCCGTTTGGCAGTGGCCCAAGGCCATGGCGGGCACGGGCGCTAACGGGCACAACCCAAACGGGTGCTCGCTCGCGGGGGCGCACCCGACTGGGCAACATGGGGCAGCTGGCAGGCGCCAGCGCGCCGGCATGGAGCTCCGGCGGCTGCGACCGGGCGGAGCATGGGGAGGGTCGCGGCTGCTGACACGCAACAGGGCGGCAGCGAGATCGGGCTAGCTAGCGGTACGGAGGGGGCAGAGGTGGAGCACAATGTTGGGGGCACGGGTGCGCGTGTTGGCGTCGCCGTGCACTCGCACAGGGCGCGACGAGGGCGTCCAGGGACGCAGGGCGAAGTGAGCATGGGGCGCGGCTCGGGTGCGAACGACACGAGGCCGGCGCGGCTGTGGCGAGACAGGGGAGAAAGGAGGGGCGCGACATCGTGGCGGCGGCCGATGACGGCGCAC
>NC_041383.1:288933183-288941036 GCF_002162155.2 Triticum dicoccoides | reverse complement strand
TTGGGCGGCGGCGTCGGGGTTGGGGCGGTTGCCCCGATCTGGATCATGGGGGAGTGGGGGAACGAGCAAGAGAGAGTGGGGGGTAGTGGGGGAGTGGGGCTAGGGTTTCTGGCGCCCGGGGGGAGTAGTAGCGGGCGTGGCTGGGTCGGCCCGGCGGCCCTGTAGCCTGCCGGGCCGAGGCCCAGCTTGGGGGGTCCTTTTACTTTGTTTTGTTTTTGTTGTAATCATGTTTAGTCTTTTCTTTTTATTTATTTTTCCCTTTACTGTTTTATTTTTAGTCCCATCTTATCTGAGTTTTATAAAAACATAAAAGTTGTACCAAATTCAGTATTAGTAATTATACCTCTGTTACCAAAGTTTAAACCCTAAATAAAATATTTTAACATTTTATAATTAACAAAAGGCATTTATTAAATTGGTTATGATGTTGTTTCATTCCCATTTGAGCATTTAAAGATTTTATAAAAGTCTGGTTTCTCCACCAGTATTTATCATGGATTATTTGTCACAATCCGAACATTTTAGGTTTAATGTTTCAAAACTTTTATTGTTTTAAGTTGAATTAGAATTTTGAATCGGTTACGAATCATCGCGAGGTTAACAACAGTGACCGGGGTGACGTGGCATCATTAGCGTGGGATTAGAATGATTATGCGGGCGTCACAATTCTCCTCCACTACAAGAAATCTCATCCCGAGATTTATGCGGTGGAGTAAGGGGGGAAAAGTGCTGGTAGCGAAAACCTAACAAGTCTCCTCGGTCTTGGCTGTCCTTTAGAAGAGGTTGATCCCTTTCGTTGATGTCTTCATTTCTCTGCTTCAAGTCACCATGATCAAAGCGTCATCCTTTCTTCGGGATCTCCATCGTCCTACGAACGCAACCAAGGGGAAAAACTCCGAAAGAATGCATCTCCACAAAGCTGGGCATCTAACGGTGAACCCAATGGGAATTACACAAGGTACCCCACGAGTTGTATTTCAGTGAATTTGTTGAGTGCAATATATGATGGTACCAAAGTTTTAAACGGGTAGGCAATCATTCGATGACTAGACAGAAGCTGGAATGAAGGTTTGAACAATGAGAATAACATGGTGTTTGATTCCTGGATGAATAATGGTATATAATTTAGCTCGTGAATCACATACGAAGCCAGGTGCAAAGGATACATTAGAATCCGGGTTGTAAAGAAGAGTCAGGTCTCGATCCAGTGGACGTGTGGGTTATGGGTGTTGGAAATATGCCCTAGAGGCAATAATAAAATGGTTATTATTATATTTCTTTGTTCATGATAATTGTCTATTATTCATGCTATAATTGTATTATCCGGAAATCGTAATACATGTGTGAATACATAGACCACAACAAGTCCCTAGTGAGCCTCTAGTTGACTAGCTCGTTGATCAACAGATAGTCATGGTTTCCTGACTATGGACATTGGATGTCATTGATAACGGGATCACATCATTAGGAGAATGATGTGATGGACAAGACCCAATCCTAAGCATAGCACAAAGATCGTGTAGTTCGTTTTGCTAGAGCTTTTCCAAATGTCAAGTATCATTTCCTTAGACCATGAGATTGTGCAACTCCCGGATACCGTAGGAGTGCTTTGGGTGTGCCAAACATCACAATGTAACTGGGTGACTATAAAGGTGCACTACGGGTATCTCCGAAAGTGTCTGTTGGGTTGGCACGAATCGAGACTGGGATTTGTCACTCCGTATGATGGAGAGGTATCTCTGGGCCCACTCAGTAATGCATCATCATAATGAGCTCAATGTGACCAAGTGTCTGGTCACGGGATCATGCATTACGGTACGAGTAAAGTGACTTGCCGGTAACGAGATTAAACGAGGTATTGGGATACCGACGATCGAATATCGGGCAAGTAACGTATCGATTGACAAAGGGAATTGTATACGAGATTGATTGAATCCTCGACATCGTGGTTCATCCGATGAGATCATCGAGGAGCATGTGAGAGCCAACATGGGTATCCAGATCCCGCTGTTGGTTATTGACCGGAGAGGTGTCTCGGTCATGTCTGCATGTCTCCCGAACCCGTAGGGTCTACACATTTAAGGTTCGGTGACACTAGGGTTGTAGAGATATGAGTATGCAATAACCCGTAAGTTGTTCGGAGTCCCGGATGAGATCCCGGACGTCACGAGGAGTTCCGGAATGGTCCATAGGTGAAGAATTATATATAGGAAGTGTAGTTTCGGCCATCGGGAAAGTTTCGGGGGTCACCGGTAATGTACTGGGACCACCGGAAGGGTCCCGGGGGTCCACCGGGTGGGGCCACCTATCTCGGATGGCCCCATGGGTTGAAGTGGGAGGGGAACAAGCCCCTGGTGGGCTGGTGCGCCCCCCGTGGCCCCCCCTGCCCAAGGGTTGGAAACCCTAGGGGAGGGGGGCGCCTCCACTTGTCTTGGGGGGAAGCCACCCCCTTGGCCGCCGCCCCCCTTGGAGATCCCAACTCCTAGGGCCGGCGCCCCCAGGGGGCCTATATAAAGAGGGGGGGAGGGAGGGCAGCCGCACCCCAAGTCTCTGGCGCCTCCCTCTCCCCTACAACACCTGTCCCTCTCGCAGAAGCTTGGCGAACCCTGCCGTGATCGCTGCTGCATCCAGCACCACGCCGTCGTGCTGCTGGATATTCATCAACCTCTCCTTCCCCCTTGCTGGATCAAGAAGGAGGAGACGTCTTCCCAATCGTACGTGTGTTGAACACGGAGGTGCCGTCCGTTCGACGCTAGGATCTCCGGTGATTCGGATCACGACGAGTACGACTACCTCAACCCCGTTCTCTTGAACGCTTCCGCTCGCGATCTACAAGGGTATGTAGATGCACTTCTCTTTCTCATTGCTAGATGACTCCATAGATTGATCTTGGTGAAGCGTAGAAGTTTTTTATTTTCTGCAACGTTCTCCAACAGTGTTATCAGAGCTAGGTCTATGCGTAGTTACTATGCACGAGTAGAGCACAAAGCAGTTGTGGGCGTAGGTGTTTTCAATTTTCTTGCCACTACTAGTCTTATCGTGCTTCGGCGGCATCGCGGGATGAAGGGGCCCGGACCGACCATACACATACGCTTACGTGAGACAGGTTCCACCGACTGATATGTTTTATGGTCATGCCCCACTGGTGAATGGTTTATTCTTAATGAATCTCGAGCATAATGTTACACATATTCATAGTGTGAATACCAAAAGATGTAAAGTTGATAACGATAGTCCCACATACTTGTGGCACTGCCGCCTTGGTCACATTGGTGTCAAGCGCATGAAGAAGCTCCATGCTGATGGACTTTTGGAGTCTCTCGATTCTGAATCATTTGACACATGCGAACCATGCCTCATGGGCAAAATGACCAAGACTCCGTTCTCCGGAACAATGGAGCGAGCAACCAACTTATTGGAAATCATACATACTGATGTGTGCGGTCCAATGAGCGTTGAAGCTCACGGAGGATATCGTTATGTTCTCACCCTCACTGATGACTTGAGTAGATATGGGTATGTCTACTTGATGAAACACAAGTCTGAGACCTTTGAAAAGTTCAAGGAATTTCAGAATGAGGTAGAGAATCAACATGACCGAAAGATAAAGTTCTTACGATCAGATCGTGGGGGAGAATATTTAAGTCACGAATTTGGTACACACTTAAGGAAATGTGGAATCGTTTCACAACTCACGCCACCTGGAACACCTCAGCGAAATGGTGTGTCCGAACGTCGTAATCGCACTCTACTGGATATGGTGCGATCTATGATGTCACTTACCGATTTACCGCTAACATTTTGGGGATACGCTCTAGAGACAGCTACATTCACTTTAAATAGGGCACCGTTTAAATCCGTTGATACGACAGCGTATGAATTATGGTCTGGAAAGAAACCTAAGCTGTCATTTCTAAAAGTTTGGGGATGTGATGCTTATGTCAAGAAACTTCAACCTGAAAAGCTCGAACCCAAGTCGGAAAAATGCGTCTTCATAGGATACCCTAAGGAAACCATTGGGTATACCTTCTACTTAAGATCCGAGGGCAAGATCTTTGTTGCCAAGAATGGGTCCTTTTTGGAGAAAGAGTTTCTCTCTAAAGAAGTAAGTGGGAGGAAAGTAGAACTTGATGAAGTACTACCTCTTGAACTAGTAAGTAGCGCAGCTCAGGAACATGTTCCTGTGGTGCCTGCACTAACAAGAGAGGAAACTAATGATGATGATCAAGGTACTTCGGATCAAGTTACTACTGAACTTCGTAGGTCCACGAGGACATGTTCCACACCAGAGTGGTATGGCAACCCTGTCCTGGAAATCATGTGGTTAGACAACGGTGAACCTTCAAACTATGAAGAAGCAATGGCGGGCCCAGATTCCATCAAATGGCTTGAAGCCATGCAATCCGAGATAGGATCCATGTATGAAAAAAAAGTATGGACTTTGACAGACTTGCCCGATGATCGATGAGCGATAGAAAACAAATGGATCTTTAAGAAAAAGACGGACGCGAATGGTAATGTTACCATCTATAAAGCTCGACTTGTCGCTAAGGGTTATCGACAAGTTCATGGGATTGACTACGATGAGACATTCTCTCCCATAGCAAAGCTGAAGTCCGTCCGAATCATGTTAACAATTGCCGCATACTATGATAATGAGATATGGCAAATGGACGTCAAAACGGCATTCCTTAACGGTCATCTTAAGGAAGAACTGTATATGATGCAGCCTGAAGGTTTTGTCGACCCAAAGAATGCTAACAAGGTATGCAAGCTCCAGCGCTCCATCTATGGGCTGGCACAAGCATCTCGGAGTTGGAACATTCGCTTTAATGAAATGATCAAAACGTTTGGGTTTATGCAGACTTATGGAGAAGCCTGCGTTTACAAGAAAGTGAGTGGGAGCTCTGTAGCATTTCTCATATTATATGTGGATGACATACTTTTGATGGGAAATGATATAGAACTTTTGGACATCATTAAGGCCTACTTGAATAAGTGTTTTTCAATGAAGGACCTTGGAGAAGCTGCTTACATATTAGGCATCAAGATCTATAGAGATAGATCAAGACGCCTCATAGGTCTTTCACAAAGCACATACCTTGATAAGATATTGAAGAAGTTCAATATGGATTAGTCCAAGAAGGGGTTCTTGCCTGTGTTGCAAGGTGTGAAATTGAGCTCGGCTCAATGTACGACCACGGCAGAAGATAGAGAAAAGATGAGTGTCGTCCCCTATGCCTCAGCCATAGGGTCTATCATTTATGCCATGACCTGTACCAGACCTGATATAGACCTTGCCGTAACTTTGGTAGGAAGGTACCAAAGTAATCTAGGCTGGAACACCGGACAGCGGTCAAGAACATCCTTAAGTACCTGAAAAGGACTAAGGATATGTTTCTCGTATATGGAGGTGACGGAGAGCTCATCGTAAAGGGTTACATCGACGCTAGCTTTGACACAGATCTGGATGACTCTAAGTCACAAATCGGATACGTGTATATTTTGAATGGTGGGGCAGTAAGCTGGTGCAGTTGCAAGCAGAGCGTCGTGGCGGGATCTACATGTGAAGCGGAGTACATGGCAGCCTCGGAGGCAGTGCATGAAGCTATCTGGGTGAAGGAGTTCATCACCGACCTAGGAGTCATACCTAATGCGTCGGGGCCGATCGCACTCTTCTGTGACAACACTGGAGCTATTGCACTTGCCAAGGAGCCCAGGTTTCACAAGAAGACCAGGCACATCAAGCGTCGCTTCAACTCCATCCGTGAAAATGTTCAAGATGGAGACATAGATATTTGTAAAGTACATACAGATCTGAATGTAGCAGATCCGTTCACTAAACCACTCCCTAGAGCAAAACATGATCAACACCAGAACACAATGGGTGTTCGATACATCATAATGTAACTATATTATTGACTCTAGTGCAAGTGGGAGACTGTTGGAAATATGCCCTAGAGGCAATAATAAAATGGTTATTATTATATTTCTTTGTTCATGATAATTGTCTATTGTTCATGCTATAATTGTATTATCCAGAAATCGTAATACATGTTGGAATACATAGACCACAACAAGTCCCTAGTGGGCCTCTAGTTGACTAGCTCGTTGATCAACAGATAGTCATGGTTTCTTGACTATGGACATTGGATGTCATTGATAACGGGATCACATCATTAGGAGAATGATGTGATGGACAAGACCCAATCCTAAGCATAGCACAAAGATCGTGTAGTTCGTTTCGCTAGAGCTTTTCCAAATGTCAAGTATCATTTCCTTAGACCATGAGATTGTGCAACTCCCGGATACCGTAGGAGTGCTTTGGGTGTGCCAAACGTCACAATGTAACTGGGTGACTATAAAGGTGCACTACGGGTATCTCCGAAAGTGTCTGTTGGGTTGGCACGAATCGAGACTGGGATTTGTCACTCCGTATGACGGAGAGGTATCTCTGGGCCCACTTGGTTATGCATCATCATAATGAGCTCAATGTGACCAAGTGTCTGGTCACGGGATCATGCATTACGGTACGAGTAAAGTGACTTGCCGGTAACGAGATTAAACGAGGTATTGGTATACCGACGATCGAATCTCGGGCAAGTAACGTACCGATTGACAAAGGGAATTGTATACGGGATTGATTGAATCCTCGACATCGTGGTTCATCCGATGAGATCATCGAGGAGCATGTGGGAGCCAACATGGGTATACAGATCCCGCTGTTGGTTATTGACCGGAGAGGTGTCTCGGTCATGTCTGCATGCCTCCCGAACCCGTAGGGTCTACACACTTAAGGTTCGGTGACACTAGGGTTGTAGAGATATGTCACGCCCAATATGCGACCCTATCCAAAAGGAACTCGAAGGTCCCACCAAGGATAGACCCGCATATTGAAATGCTTTTGCAAGGTGGATATCATTACATCAACATTACATAATAGATGGGGATACATACAAGAGGCATAGAATGCCACACGAATACAACAATACATCATACACTATATCAACATACGACTACGAATGAAACACAAACAAAAACTCAAATGACATCCACCCTGCTAGCCCAGGCTGCCGACCTGGAACCTATCCCCTGATCGGGGAAGCAGATGAAGAACTCCAAAACAAGTAAACATCGCTCTCGCGTCATGATCATCACATAACCTGTACCTGTAACTGTTGTTGTAGTAATCTGTGAGCCACGAGGACTCAACAATCCCATTACCATGGGTATCAAGACTATCAAAGCTTAATGGGAAAGGAAGGGGTAAAGCGGTGAGGTTGCAGCAGTGACTAAGCATATATGGTGGCTAACATACGCAAATAAGTGCGAGAAGAGAGCAAGCGGAATGGTCGTGAAGCTAGAAATGATCAAGAAGTGATCCTGAACTCCTACTTACGTCAAACATAACCCAAAACCGTGTTCACTTCCCGGACTCCACCGAAAAGAGACCATCACGGCTACACTCACAGTTGATGCGTTTTAATTCAGATCTGGTGTCAAGTTATCTACAACCAGACATTAACAAATTCCCATCTGCCCATAACCGCGGGCACGGCTTTCGAAAGTTTAAACCCTGCAGGGGTGTCCCAACTTAGCCCATGATAAGCTCTCGTGATCAACGAAGGATATACCTTCTCCCAGGAAGACCCGATCAGTCTCAGAATCCTAGTTTACAAGACATTTCGACAATGGTAAAACAAGACCAGCAAGACCTCCCGCTGCGCCGAAAAATCCCGATAGGAGCTGCACATATCTCGTTCTCAGGGCACACCGGATGAGCCAGACGTCGGGTTGGCATAGACCCTGATTGCCCAGGGGGCACCGGACATCACTCGGTTTGGACCAGCACT
>NC_041383.1:288925422-288932951 GCF_002162155.2 Triticum dicoccoides | reverse complement strand
GGGCTCCGGAAACCCAAGGGAAAAATGGCTATGTGAGGCAAATGGTAAAACCAATGTTGGGCCTTGCTGGAGGAGTTTTATTCAAAGCGAACTGTCAAGGGGGTCCCATAAATCACCCAACCACATAAGGAACGCAAAATCCAGGAACATAACACTGGTATGACGGAAACTAGGGCGGCAAGAGTGGAACAAAACACCAGGCATAAGGCCGAGTCTTCCA
Source organism: Triticum dicoccoides (assembly GCF_002162155.2). Classification (NCBI taxonomy): domain Eukaryota; kingdom Viridiplantae; phylum Streptophyta; class Magnoliopsida; order Poales; family Poaceae; genus Triticum; species Triticum dicoccoides. The sequence continues at coordinate 288,932,731 of NC_041383.1, read as the reverse complement.
CCCTTTACCAAGTATATATATGCATTAATTAAATAAGAGATATTGTGATCTCCCAACATAATCCTGTCCATCATGGGGCAATCTTCAACTTCACCTGCAACTAGCAACGCTATAAGAGGGGCTGAGCAAAGCGGTAACATAGCCAAACAATGGTTTGCTAGGAAGGGTGTCAAAGGTTAGAGGTTCATGGCAATTTGGGAGGCTTGATGAGCAAAAGATAGGTAGCGCAGCAAAGCGATAGAACGAAGCAACTAGCATAGCAATGATAGTAGTGAGATCCAGGGTAGCGGTCATCTTGCCTGAAATCCCGCTAGGAAGAAGAACGAGCCCGTGAAGAAGACAAGCGGACGTGGTCGAACGAATCCTCACAACTCAGGAACGAAACCGAAGCTACGAGAGAAGCAACCCGGAAAGAAGCAAACAACATGGTAAACACACAAGCATAATCATGGCATGATGCACAATCAAGTATGATGCATGTCCGATTTAATGAGGCATGGCATGGGAAAGTGCACAAGCAATACTACAAATTAAGTGGAGCTCAATATGCAACGAGTTGCATATTGATGAAACACCACATGACTTATTTAGTTCTCTCTCAGTTATGTACATGTCAATATTAAATGTTGGTTAACATGGCAAGAGGTGAAGCATAATAAACTAACTATTTAGGCAAGTTTAAAAGAGGCCGGAAATAACAAACAACAAATCCGGAAAATCCCCATGTCATTTAGCAATTTAAAAGCAAACAACAATTTTAAGCATTTTAATTGTTGTTATCATGATGTGGATGACATGTGCAAGTTTTATGCAATTTTATGAAAATGTTGACATGAGCATGTTATGAAGCATTTGTCATCGTGGTGGAACGGAAGGGGTGCCACGGCAACAACAATGAAAATGGTGCCACGGCAACATTCCGAGGATCCGATAACTCATTGAGATATCGGTGCAAAAGAGCCAGTGTGCGGATGTGCGGAACATGCAAAAGATGGTGGGGTGATCCCGGATTATCGGGTTCCCACGGGTCGACGGCATGGCAAACGAGGAGGAACTTGCAAAGACAATTCGGACACGGTGCAACATGAGCATCTCATACAACACACATTCATTCACTCACGGGCGGTCGACTCGTCGGTTATACCTTTGAAGCGTGTATTTTCGGAACAATCAAGTTTGTAGTGGAAGTAGATGTTCTCGGGTCGTCGTGGGAAGTACTTGATTACGTGGCGACGGTAGTGGAAGTAGTGGTACACGTTTCGTAGATGTTTGGGATCGTCGGGCTTGCCGGTCTTGTCAACTCGAAGGGGTACTTGTCGGTCTGGTCTTGGCGAAGGTATTGTACACGGGTCGTAGTGGTACTTGGTGAATCCCGTTACGGTCTTGACCTTCCGGCGAGACGACATGGTCCTGAGCAGTCTCGATCCTTGATGGTCTTGGCGATCCAAAGTGGCACAAGTGAGATGCACATCCACGGAGTCTTCACACTTGGGCTCTGGGTGGGACTTGAGGTTCTCGGTGGCGGCCAGAGGCAAGTGGCGACCCGCGCGTCACAGGAGAGGTGGCACGAAGCAGGAGGTTGCCGGCAACGATGCACCAGGGTGCATCCGCGACTGAGGTGTCGCGTGTGATGTGTATGGCCACGGGAGAAGTATCCCGGGAGGATAAGACAAGGCGGACAGCGGTGACGTCCTGATGTTGCTGCGGTCGGGCATGAGCGCCATAGTTGTAGGCATGTGCGTGCTGGGAGACAAACAAGGAGGCGGAGAAGAGGCATAGGGCGCCGGGGAAGATGGAGGAAGATGGCGGGCGGCGCTGGAGAGAGGAGGCCCGGCGCGAGGCACGCGTGTGGTGGAGTCGAGCGACGGTTGCGGCAGCAGCGCCCATGAGGATCGGGCACGGCGAGCTCCGGCCAAAACGATGGGGAGGGGCGGCGCAGGTGCCAGCGCGCACGGCACTTGTGTAGAGGGGGCAGGGGACTCCGGGCTCCTGGTGGAGCTCGTCGTCAGCGGCGGTCGCAGGCCGGCGCGGCGGGATTGAGATGCAAGGGAGTAGGCCTCTAGGCGTTGGGGACGAGGCAAAGGAGGAAGGGGCGCGAGGGAGGAGATCAAGGGGAGATGGGGATCGAGCGAGGAGATGGATGGCGGCGCACGTGGGAACGAGGAGGAGGAGGGGGTCGACCGGGATGAGGCTAGGGTTGTGGAGCTGGGGCCGGCTGGGCCTAATGAGGTGGGCTGGTGCTGTGGGCTAGGACGCCCAGCTGGGCTAGACTCTCTCTCCCTCCCTTCTATTCTTTAGCAGAAAAGAATTAGAGAGAAGAGAAAGAAAGAGAGGGTTAGGGGAGGAATTTGCGCATAGGGTTAATTTTCCCGGGCTCATAAAAATGAGCTTAATCCAAGAAAATAGAAGTTGGCATGAATGCAAGATTTAAATTCAAACTCATTTGAATTTAATTCAAATGGTTTGAACTAGGACAAGGTTTAGGAGTGGCCAAAATGTTGAGATTTTTGGTGGAGCTCCGGAAAGTGATGAAAGAATTTATGGACAAAGTTTGAGGTCAAGAAGTGATATAACAAAGGCATGGAATATTTTGCAAGTGTGTTATGGTGAATTCCAAATTAGTGGAATATTTATTAGCTCCCTAAATAATATTGGGAGGATATGTTATGAAGAGAAATCACCATGTGAACTCCCTCGATTTAAATAGATCAAAGATCTATGCAATTAATTTAGGTGAGTTTTTAAAAAGGGGTTGCATGATGACATGATTCAAAGAAAATGATGCATTGATGAATGCAACAAGCAAAACAAACACACGGCGAAACTCGGAATAGCTGGAAGTCTTCTAGAGCGTCGGTCTCGGGGCGTTACAACACTCCACCACTACAAGAGGATCTCATCCCGAGATCTAGGATGGCGCCGGAGAGAAACGGAAGAGGAAGAGAAGAGGTAAAACTAAGTTGCTTCTTCGACCAACGAGTGAAACCACGAACCTTGAGAGGTTGAAAAGTTATGAATGATGAGTACAATGGTCAAGAAAGAATTGGAACCACTCTGGTTGAAACGAGATAAACAAGGAACAAGGAAGATCAAATTCGGACAGCACTCCGGTTGAAAAGAGATGCAAGACTTGATAAGATGAAAAAAACTTGAAAAGAGGACATGACACTCCGGTTAAATGGATAAGCAAGAAAATTACATGATCTTGACAAAACGAGGTGATGGGTGAAGAGAGCAACATCACAATGACTCCGGAAGAAAGAATAGAAGATAGATCATTGGAATAACAGAATGGAGGAGAAAATGCCAACTTTTGCCACAAGTGAGCTTGGAAAGCATCCTTCCGAGAAGGTTATAACGGAGTCGTTGGAAAACCAACAACGAAACAAATAAGCTTGTAGTGGGCTTATGGAAAACTTCTCAAAATTATGAGGTGACAACCGGCCACTAACTGAAACAATTGCTTGCTTGAGATCAATGAAGAGATGAAAACTTCTTTTAATGAGAGAATAGGAGGAAACTTGGATTATCGATAAGCACCACAATTAGCAACATTCCTTAGGGAAGGCTTTAGGTGAAATATGACACAAGATAACTCCAACGAGGAGATTAATGGATTTAAAATACCTCATTCTTGACAACATATGAATCATGAAACATGAAGGAAATTGTCAAGAGTGACATAACACCACCTCAAAAGCTAAGGTAGAAAGAATTGCACTCCGGATGCAAGCTAAAGAATGCTTGAACTCCTCAAAACAAAACATGTGTTGAGCACCATGTTTATTTTAGAGTATAGCTTGGCGGATCATACTTCGAGAGAAATCTTGAAGAAGAATTGAAGAATGAAAGGAATCCTTGATGAACCACCATGTAGAACCTCCATGAAGAAATCCGGTAATAAAAGGATGATAAAAAGAAAGATAAGTTGACAACACAATGTGAAGCCTTGCGATGATTTAGATGGAGCTTCGCGACGAGATAATGCGGAAAACTTGGAACTCCGAAAAAAATATAGATGAAACACTAGAACCGAGAATTACTTCATCATGAACAATCTCCGGAAGAAAAGAATTGAATCGCCTCGAGGAAATAAGAATAAGATTTATTGTATGCTTATCCTTCATCAAATTCAATTGATGACAAGCAACGGATTTTGCACACTACTTATTCTCGTAGAAAGGATTAAAACAGATATAGCGCAAACTTGAGAAGGTATTGATGGAACCACCGGTGGGATTTGGAAACAACTAATGAATTGATATGATAACAAAGGAAGTGAAATCTTGAACGAACCACCATAAAAATTGGAAAAGAGAGTAGCAAGGGCACAATTCGCCGGAAAGAATTTGAAAACGAATGCAGATACTTGGAGGGATTTAGATACATGAGAACAAAGAGAACATGAACTGATTAGAGGATATTTGAACGATGCACCGGTAAGATTTGGAGAATGATAGCTACACGCTGAGAATGAAGAATTATGACATGATGGCCTTCAGAGGAAAGAAATGGAATCAACTCATAAAATGCTCCGGATGGGTGAAAAGAATTCTCACAATCGAAAACAATTATGAGAGGATGGCATCAAGCTTTAACTATGCATCTTTGGAAGAACGGGTAAGGATTTAAGACGAACTCTTCTTCGGTCTTCAAAAGACGACGAGAAACACCACCAAAATTACTGAGATACTCCGGGAGAATGAAAAAGAGGAAGGCTTAAGCCAACAATGAAAAATGATTTGAAATTGATATTGGAAAAGATCTGACTGGTGAAATTCATACTTACGTCAAACTTCGAAAAGGATTTGAGAATAGCTCCGGGAAATTAGAAGAGTCATGTAAGATCCTGGGAAAAGACCTGTGGGTTAGGGCCCACTCGAAAGAAACATCATTGAAGGATTGCTTGAAATAAAGATTGCACCTGTAGAATTAAATGGCTTGAATGAGATAACAATCTCGAGATATCTTGAACGGATTGAGAATGGAAACACAAGTCTTGTGAGATATCTTTAGCACTCCAGGACAAATGAATAGGAAGAAGTGAATGATTAAGAGGTGCATCGGCATGAGAAAGCATTAGAAACGAGGAAAGGGATATGATGAATATCAAAAGCTTGAATTGGATCCACCGGAGAAGAAACAACAATGAAGGATGATGAACTTGAAACTGTTGAGCATCTTCATGGGAAATCACTGGATAAGAACATTGAAAGAAAAGAATGAAGAGACTTCCCACAAATAAAAGGATACATGATTAAGAAATCTGAGTCCTTGAAGAAAAAGGGTGGGAGGGCGGGGAAAACAAAGACAACTTGGGATGGATGAAACAAACACCGGTGAGAAAACTTAGAATTGATCTTGCGGATGGAGAGAATGATGGGATCATCTCGAAGAGAAGCGCACCGGTTGGAAAAGAATTAACATGACAACCTCAATGATCAAAAGGATTAGTATTCACATAGCAATATGAGAACACCGTTTAGGAAAGGTATGGATTCAACATTTGACTTTGAAGCAACTCGAATACCACAAATAAAACAAAACAAAGGATTTGGCTTGCAGAATAAGCCAGAACAAATACATATAATAGAGATTTACCCAATCCCATATCATGCATCTGTCGGAAAGATATTCTAGGAGCTACTTGAATTCCCACCTATAAAACTCCCGAAACTTTCTGGTTATGCAATCTGGTGTTGGGGATACAGGGGAAGCAATATATCTCACCCAAACTAACAATCCCTACATCCAGCTGTATCCATCCGTCAACGCATAACCAAGAAAACTCCGGAAATCGTGTACCTCAACCTTCGAAAAGCATCCGTTATACGAGCTATGGCAATACTCCCGAACTCCCCAGTAATGGGTGGCGTCGAGGTTATCTCACCAACAACTGCATAAAAGAGATTTTCGATGTCGGCAAAACTCAGGTATTCCAGAACTGCAACAATAAAATTGTGACGACAACACCTCGGAGCTCAACTCCCCGGGTCACTGCCACATAAAAGACAGGAGGCACCAAGAATAATGTTCTCGTCACAAAACCATTGGAACGATTCCAAGATACCACGTGATCCTAAATTTTTTTAGTGAAATTTGAGGAGAGGAAAGTCAAAACATCTACGTCAGGAGATCTCACCAGAGCGACGAAGGGACTGAGGAGTAAAAAGAATCCTACTCTACGATATATATAATCCTAATACTCAAAATAGTTTGCTTCTAGACTCAACAATGGCCAACAATCAAGGGGGCTCCTATGGTCGGTCGAGGCTCTGATTACCAACTTGTCACGCCCAATATGCGACCCTATCCAAAAGGAACTCGAAGGACCCACCAAGGATAGACCCGCATATTGAAACGCTTTTGCAAGGTGGATATCATTACATCAACATTACATAATAGATGGGGATACATACAAGAGGCATAGAATGCCACACGAATACAACAATACATCATACACAATATCAACATCCGACTACGAATGAAACACAAACAGAAACTCAAACGACATCCACCCTGCTAGCCCAGGCTGCCGACCTGGAACCTATCCCCTGATCGAAGAAGAAGCAGATGAGGAACTCCAAAACAAGTAAACATCGCTCTCGCATCATGATCATCGCATAACCTGTACCTGCAACTGTTTTTGTAGTAATCTGTGAGCCACGAGGACTCAGCAATCCCATTATCATGGGTATCAAGACTAGCAAAGCTTAATGGGGAAGGAAGGGGTAAGGTGGTGAGGTTGCAGCAGCGACTAAGCATATATGGTGGCTAACATACGCAAATAAGAGCGAGAAGAGAGCAAGCGAAATGGTCGTGAAGCTAGCAATGATCAAGAAGTGATCCTGAACACCTACTTACGTCAAACATAACCCAAAACCGTGTTCACTTCCCGGACTCCGCTGAAAAGAGACCATCACGGCTACACACACAGTTGATGCGTTCTAATTCGGATCTGGTGTCAAGTTATCTACAACCGGACATTAAGAAATTCCCATCTGCCCATAACCGCGGGCACAGCTTTCGAAAGTTTAAACCCTGCAGGGGTGTCCCAACTTATCCCATGATAAGCTCTCGCAATCAACGAAGGATATACCTTCTCCAGGAAGACCCGATCAGTCTCGGAATCCTGGTTTACAAGACATTTCGACAATGGTAAAACAAGACCAGCAAGACCTCCCGCTATGCTGACAAATCCCGATAGGAGCTGCACATATCTCATTCTCAGGGCACACCGGATGAGCCAGATGTCGGGTTGGCATAGACCCTGATTTCCCAGGGGGCACCGGACATCGCTCGGTTTGGA